>NC_056738.1:131748797-132038797 GCF_019279795.1 Protopterus annectens
TGCTTTGAAGCGTAGGTATTTTCTGCAAGATTCCCTGATTGGGATGTGCAGGTAGGCTTCCTTTAAATCCAGTGTTGCCAACCAGGCATCTTTGCCAATCATGGGAAGCAAAGTACAGTTTTGTACCTACCATAAATGTAGATGTTAGAGTGTCTTCACTGCTGCAGACATTACACTTGGGTTATCCTGCCGTCAGGCGGTCCCGCAGTCGGCCAGAGTTCCAAAGTCTTGGTCCGGCGTCGGTTGCTGTCACTTCTTCCCTGCCGTCAGTGCGCCAGAGGTATATAAGATGCAGCAGACGCCATTTTCTTCAGTTTTTCTTGCCCCAGATGTCAGGTGCCCCCAAATAGATAGGCAATACATATTGCTAATAAAACATACAACAAGGTAAAACAAAACCTTCAGTTACCAGCAAATACACCACATAGGTAGTATAGGGTAGAAAAGTATAGATTAGTCCCAGCTACGAAAGAGGGGATGGTGGGTGGGTAACCAGGACTGCAGCAGTGAAGACACTCGAACATCTACATTTATGGTAGGTACAAAACTGTACTATGTTCATCGTGTTTCACTGCTGCAGTCATTACACTTGGGTTAAATCCCAAAGCTGAGTTAGGGTGACTGGTTCTATAGAGGATTTGGGGTGGTTAAGAGGCCCTGCAGCACTGCAGTGGCAAAGCCAGCTCTGGATCTAGAATAAAGAGGCAAGTGATAATGCTTGGTAAAGATGTGCACTGAACTCCAAGTTGCAGCTTCCAAGATATCTTTGGTAGGTACTCCTCTAAGGTAGGCAGTTGAAGTGGCTGTTGCCCTGGTGGAATGTGGCCTAATATTACTAGGTACTGGTTTCCCATGCTGTGTGTAGCAGAACCGGATACAGTGTCCTATCCACTTTGAAATGGTCTGCTTTGAAATAGCCTTACCCTGTGATCCTGCAGCATATGCTACAAATAATTGCTCAGTTTTTCTGAAGCTTTTGTTTTGTCCAAGTAGAAACGTAATTGTCTGAGTATGTCCAAGGAATGCAGAAGTCTCTCCCCTTTATTCTGGGGATTTGGATAAAAAGTTGGCAAGTGAATAGTTTGATTAAGAGCCACACTGGATACCACCTTAGGCATAAATGAAGGGTTTGTTCATAAAGAAACCCTGTCTTGGTGAAAAATTATGAAAGGCTCCACTGCCATTAGTGCCTGTAACTCTGAGACTCTTCGTGCTGAGCAGTTTTCCATGATACATATTTTAATTCTGCTGAACTGGCTGGCTCAAAAGGAGGTAAAGTTAGTTTTTCCAAGACAAAATTGAGGTCCCAAGTTGGTGCTGGTGCTCTCCGGGGCGGTCTTATGTTTTTAGCCCCTCTGAGGTACTGTTTTAGCAATGGATGAGAGAAAATAGGAGGATCTGTGTTGTAATGAGCCAAGATGGCAGAGGCGTGGATCTTAATGGATGAAAAGGATAGTCCTTTGTCCAGCATCTCAGTTAAGCATTGTAATATCTGAGGGATATTTGGGACAAGAGGGTCAAAGCTTTGAGCTTGGTTCCAGGCACAGAATCTCTTCCACTTTTCTGAATAAGATTTCCTGGTGCTAGGCCTCCTGGCCTCCAAAATGACATCCATAACAGCTTTAGAGAGAGGTGGTGTCTGCTTGTCTAACAAATCTGCCATGAAGCCAGGTTTAAGGTTTTGAGCTGACTGTGCAGGATCTGATTGTTTTGTTGAGTCAGAAGGTGTGAGGTAAAATCCGTGGTGGGCCTTGAGCTAAGTTCTTTAAGAATGGGTACCAGTGCTGGCGTGGCCAGTCTGGGCAATCAGGATCATCTGTGTTTTTTCTTGTCTGGCTTTTAGGAGTACCTTTGAAAGGAGAGGCAGTGGTGGGAAGGCATAAACTTTTAGGCTTTTCCAGCTGAACGAGAGAGCATCCACCTTCCATGCTTGTGTGTGATAAGTCCTTGTGCAGAATTTTTGTAGTTGGCAAGTCTTTGGGGAGGCAAAGAGATCTATGTCTGGGCACCCCCATTTTTGTGTTATCATGCTGAATACTTGTGGATTTAATCTCCACTCGTGAGGATCCATGTTTCTGCTTAAGTCTGCCAGAGTGTTTTTCTTTCCTGGCAGGAATTGTGCTTGTAGATGAACTTGATATGCTAGAGCTGTGTCCCACAAGGTCATGACTTGTCTGCATAGGGGATAAGAATGAATGCCCCCTTGCTTGTTTATGTACCACATAACTGTGGTGTTGTCTGTCTTTAGTAATAGTTGTCCTGGATGCAGAAGGTCCTTGAAAGCTGTTAGGGCATTTTGTACAGCCAACATCTCTTTTTGATTGATGTGAAGATGCATTTGGTCTGCGGTCCACTTGCCCTGAATACATTTTTCCTGCCATGTGTGCTCCCCAGGCGTAATCCAAAGCATCTGTTAGTGTCTGCCTGGCTGTGGGTAGAGTGAAAGGCTGTCCCTTGTTGAGGTGACATGCCTGTGCCCACCATCGAAAAGTACAGTTTTGTACCTACCATAAATGTAGATGTTCGAAGATCCACATTGCTGCAGTCCTTACTTATGGGTAGTCCGCTGTCCTCGGTCGGCCCGAATACCAAAGTATTAGGCTGACGTCGGTCATGGGCGCCTAGATCTGACATCAGAGCGTCAGGGTATAAAGGCGCATGATCGACGTCATATCCTCAGTCTTTTCTTGCCCCAGATGTCAGAAGGCCAAACCAGAAAGGCCACAGCCAAAAACAGAATACCTCCCAAAAACATGCCCAACAACAACCATCACCTAAAGCATAGCACCAAGTCAAACTACAGTGGGGAAGGAGGGAGGGTAATTGACTGCAGCAATGTGGATCTTGAACATCTACATTTATGGTAGGTACAAAACTGTACTATGTTCTTCATCTCACATTGCTGCAGTCCTTACTTATGGGTAGAATCCCAAAGCAACGGGAAAGGGAGGATGGTAAAATCATAAAGCATTAGGGCCGCTAAAATGCCCTGTAAAATTGCAGTGGCAAATCCAGCCCTAGACTTAGAATAAAGAGGAAGGTGGTAATGTTTAGAAAAGGTAAGCACTGAACTCCAAGAAGCTGCCTCCAAAATGTCTTTGTAGCTACCCCTTAGAAAGGCCGTAGAAGTAGCAGTAGCCCTAGTGGAATGAGGCCTGATTCCAGCAGGAATCTCCTTACCATGATGGGAATAACAGAAAGAAATACAAAACCCAATCCATTTAGAAATAGTTTGCTTTGAAACAGGTTTACCCTGTGAACCCAAAGCAAAAGAAACAAACAATTGCTGAGACTGTCTGAACTCCTTGGTTCTGCTCAAATACAAACGCAACTGCCTGTGAATATCCAAAGTATGCAAAAGTTTCTCCCCTTTATTTTGGGGGTTTGCATAAAAAGTAGGCAAATGAATAGTTTGATTTAAGGCCACACTAGAAACCACTTTAGGCATAAAGGAAGGATTAGTATGAAAGATACCCTATCCTTATGAAAAATCAGGAAAGGCTCCACTGCCATGAGGGCCTGTAATTCAGAAACCCTTCTTGCAGAGGTAATGGCCAACAAAAAAGCAGATTTCCATGACAAATACTTTAACTCGGCAGTAGCTGCAGGCTCAAAAGGTTGTAGAGTAAGTTTTTCCAACACAAAATTGAGATCCCAAGCAGGAGTAGGAGCTCTACGTGGGGGTCTTATATTCCGTGCCCCTCTAAGAAATTGCTTAAACCAAGGATGAGAGAATAAAGGAGGGTCACAATCATAGTGAGCAGAAATGGCTGCAGCATGAACCTTTATTGAGGAGAAAGACAAACCCTTGTCCAATAGCTCAGTAAGATATTGAAGAGCAACACTTAAATCAGGTTTGGAGACATCAAGGTCCTTTCCTTTGCTCCAAATAAAAAATCTCCTCCATTTATCAGCGTAAACTTTCCTGGTACTAGGCCTCCTGGCCTCCAAAATAACATTCAAAACTTGTTGTGGAAGCTGAGACCTTCCAGAGTCTAAAACAGAATATGCCAGGCTGTTAGATGCAGAGACTGAATCTTGACATTGAGGAAGTGACTGTCCTCTTGTGACAAAAGGTGCGGAATCAAAGGCAGAGCCATGGAGGTTCTCGTACTAAACTCCTCAGTAGTGGGTACCAGTGTTGTCGAGGCCAATCGGTTGCTATCAAAATCATGGTTGTCTTGTCTTGTCTGGCCTTCAAAAGTACCTTGGGAAGAAGAGGCAGAGGTGGAAAGACATATACATGCAGATTGTTCCAACTGAATGATAGAGCGTCCACCTTCCAAGCTGTGTGATGAAACATTTTTGTGCAAAACTTTGGCAACTGGTAATTTAGTGGAGAAGCGAACAGATCTATGTCTGGAGTTCCCCATAACACTGTCAACTGTTGAAATACATGAGGATCCAATTTCCACTCGTGAGGATCCACTATTTGTCTGCTCAATACATCTGCTAAGGAGTTCTGTGCTCCTGGTAGAAACCTTGCCTGAAGATTGAGGTGTAGATTGAGAGCAGTTTCAAACAGAATCATCGCTTGCCTGCAAAGAGGGTAAGAATGGGTTCCCCCCTGCTTGTTGATGTACCACATGACAGTAGTGTTGTCTGTTTGAATCAACACCTGCCCTGGGTGAAGTAAATCTTTGAAAGCCATCAATGCAAACTGGACTGCTAACATTTCCTTCAAGTTGATATGCAAATGTTGGAGTTTGACAGGCCACGTGTTTTGCACCCATTTTCCATTGAGGTGTGCTCCCCAAGCCTTGTCCGAGGCATCTGTCATTAGAATCTGATTCTCCTCTGGCCGGGTCACAGAGAGTCCCTTGTTTAGGTGACATTCCTGAGCCCACCACAAAAACTCCTTCTGAATGCAAGGTATTATCTGAATGACAGTGTCTAGATCTTGGCAGTGCTGTGTCCACACATTTTTGAGATACCATTGAAGCTTCCTCATATGCAATTTGGCATTGGGAAGCACCAGAATACAAGATGCCATGAACCCCAAGGCTTGAAGGACTGTCCTTGCAGTCAGCCTGGACCGTAGAGACATTTGCTGGAATTAAAGAGAAAGGCTTCTTTGTTTGTCCGGGGTCAAAAAGGCCATCTGGGAAGCTGTATTCAGTCTCACACCCAGAAAACACATGTCCTGAGAGGGTACTAGACTGGACTTTGTTTCGTTCACAGAATACCCTAGGCATCTTAACACTGCCATCACATACTGTAGATGATGAAGAAGTTCGTCCTTTTCTTGTGCAATAATCAGGCAGTCGTCCAAATAAGGATAAATCCGTATTCCTCTTAGTCTGAAAAATGCTATCACTGGAGCCAGAACCTTTGTGAACACTCTGGGTGCAGTAGATAAGCCAAAGGGCAATGCAGAGAACTGATAATGTAAATTTCCAGCCCGAAAACGCAGGTACCTCCTGCAACTGGGCCTGATAGGAACATGAAGGTAAGCCTCTTTGAGATCTAGAGTAACCATCCAGTGATCTTTTCCCAACAGAGGTAAAAGTTGTTGTAAAGTCAGCATCTTGAACTTTGGAATGTCCAGGTAAGTGTTGAGGATAGATAAATCCAAAATTGGTCTCCACGTGTTCCCTTTCTTTGGAACTAGAAACAGGCGAGAATAAAATCCTAGGCCCACTTCTGACAGAGGAACTGGCTGTATAGCTCCTATTTGAAGAAGTAAAGAAAGTTGACTGTGAGCCTCTATCCTTTGCCGAGGAGGGACGTCTGGCATGCCTTTGAAAGGAGGCATGGTGTGGAAATAGAACTTGTAACCTCGGTTTATAATGTCCAATACCCATTTGTCCTGGGTGACTAAATGCCAATTTTGCTTGAAAAGAGCCAACTTTCCTCCCAAAGGAGCTGCCCGGCAAGAAGAATCTGGCAGCTGAAAATGCAGGTCATTGGGCCTGTTTACGAAAGGACTGGCCCCTGCCCTCACCAGCAGATTGAGCAGGCGAACTCCATTGTCTCGGCCTGAAGGTACTCTGAGCTCTGCCCCTACCAAGCCTAGATCTACCCCTAGACTGAGAATCAGAAGTAGGGTACGTCCACCCCTTTGTAGGCCAATTTCTACTAAACTTTGGAGGTTGTACCTGCAAAAAATCTTTAACAGTCTGCATAGACTTAGCCTTGTCTTCCATTTTCTTTAAGACTGACTCCACAGGAGGACCAAACAAAACTTCAGACTGTAAAGGGGCATCCAGAATTCTAAACTTAACATGCTCAGACAAATTCTGATCCTTAAGCCAGGCGTGCCTACGAATAACTGAACTAGTGGCAGCCACCCTAGAAGAAGCCTGTAAAGCATCAAAACCACATTGCAAAGAGTGCTTACCCACCTGTTCAGAAACATGCACTAAATCCTGCAATTCTTTACACTCTATGCCCTCTGCCAAAGCATCCACTTTAGATCTTAGCTGAGAAAGGAGGAAATTCTGATACCTCAACCTATGAAACTGGCAGTTCAAAGCTCTCATTGCTAAAGTAGAAGAGGTATACACCTTCTTACCCCATCTATCCAAAGCTCTAGCTTCCTTATCCAGAGGGACCGGATTCTTAACAACAGAGGCTCTAACACCCTTAGGCCCCTGACTAATAGTTTCTGGGTCCGCCCTAGGACTCTTATACAGATATTTATGAGCCTCAGGCACCCTGAAATACCTATCCAGTCTGTGGTAAAAACAAGAACTCCCTAAGCCTCTTCCATGAATCAGAGTAATCCTGTTCCTCCCACTTAAAATGCTCCCTCATGGAATGCAGAGTTTCTGAAAATGAAAAATCCTCTGGAGGAGAAGCAGAAGGAGTGGAATCCTCTGCATCAGAATCAGAATAAGGAGGGAAATCTTGAATGTCTTCAGCAGAAGACTCTGAATCATCTGAGGCCTGCTCCAAACTTTCCAACTCTGGCTCCATCCTGGGCCTCTTATCAGGAGGGGGAATAGAACCTCTAATTAAAGTAATCAAATCCTCTGCCATTTTAAGCATGTGCTTTTAGGCACAGACCCTGAAGAACCAGAACTGACACCAGAGGAAGGCAAAACAGACCTGCCCTTAGAAGGAGCCTTAGAAACAGTAGCAGAAGGCCTAACCACCTTAGGCATAGAGGGAGAATAGTAACCTGAGAGGCCCCTTCAGCCTGACCTGCCTCCTGAGAGGCCACATCTTGTAAAATCAAAGTTTCCCCTGGGACTCAACAGAAACTTCAGCCGGATCCACCTGTTCAGCTGTAGCTTCTAAGGTCCAGCGTCCAAACGGACGAATCATCCTGCCTAGGCTTTAAAGATTTGTCTTTGCGCTTCTTAGTAGAAGCAGCCGGAACATCCGACGGCATATTATAAGTACACCTCTTGCCAAAGACTAACCTAGCACAATCTAACCTCCGTTTATAGTGCGCTTATTAAACCTAGCACAAAACCAACACCCGACTCACGCCGTGCTCGTCCCAAACAAGGAATACAAAGCGAGTGGTAATCCCTATGCGGTATCTGTTTCCCACAAGAAATACAATTATTCACTTTTTCTGACATCCGTAAGTAACTGAGGCAAGAAAAACAAAATATTCCCAACGGGTACTTAGCCCAACTTGGTATCAGTCTGAAACTCCGAAAACGAAAAATTTCAGAACGCCGAACGGCACTTGCAACGCTGCTTCTGCATCGGACCATGCGGCAAAAAAGACTGAGGATATGACGTCGATCATGCGCCTTTATACCCTGACGCTCTGATGTCAGATCTAGGCGCCCATGACCGACGTCAGCCTAATACTTTGGTATTCGGGCCGACCGAGGACAGCGGACTACCCATAAGTAAGGACTGCAGCAATGTGAGATGAAGAACATCTCCTGTTGTAGGCAGGGAATTAGTGGTATTACTGCTTCCAAACTGTGAGTGTTGAGTCCAAACACTTTTTAGGTACCATTGTAATTTCCTCATATGCAGTCTGGCATATATAATTAATTAGTAGTATGCAGGATGCCATGAATCCCAAGGCCTGCAGAATTTTTCTTGCAGGGAGTTTGGTCTTTGTTGCCATCAACTGAAAGTACTGAGTCAGTTGTCCTTGCTCGTCTGGCATTAGATAAGCCATCTGGGCCATTGTATTTAAGTTGGCACCCAGGAATATTATCTCTTGTGAGGGCACTAGTTTTGACTTCTTTTCATTTACTGTGTACCCTAGGCAAATTAGCAACCTTTTTACAAATGCCAGATGCTTTAGAAGAATGTCCTTGCTCTCTGTTTGAATAAGGCAGTCGTCCAGGTATGGATATAGTTGAATTCCTTTTTGTCTGCAAAATGCAATTACTGGTGCCAGGCACTTTGTGAAGACCCTGGGTGCAGTAGATAAGCCAAAGGGCAGTGCAGAAAATTGGCAATGCATTGAACCAGCTATGAATCTGAGGTATCTTCTGCAATTTTGTCTGATAGGGACATGCAGGTATGCCTCTTTGAGGTCCAAAGTAACAAGCCAAGCCTTCTTGCCCAGCATGGGAAGAAGCTGCTGTAGTGTCAAAGTACAGTTTTGTACCTACCATAAATGTAGATGTTCGAAGATCCACATTGCTGCAGTCCTTACATATGGGTAGTCCGCTGTCCTCGGTCGGCCCGAATACCAAAGTATTAGGCTGACGTCGGTCAAGGCGCTTAAAACTGACATCAGGACGTCAGGGTACAAAAGCGCATGACCGACGTCATATCCTCAGTCTTTTCTTGCCCCAGATGTCAGAAGGCCCTAAAAAGAAAGGCCAAAGCCAAAAAACAGCAAAGAAACACCAACCACCCCTGCACTAACCACATTTACAAAATTTACAACCCAAACCACACAACCACCTCTAACTACAGAGGGAAGGAGGGAGGGTAATTGAACTGCAGCAATGTGGATCTTGAACATCTACATTTATGGTAGGTACAAAACTGTACTATGTTCTTCATCTCACATTGCTGCAGTCCTTACATATGGGTAGAATCCCAAAGCAGAGGTAAGGGAGGATGGCAAAACTATAAAGCATTAGGAGCTGCCAAAATGCCCTGTAAAATTGCAGTGGCAAATCCAGCCCTAGATTTAGAATAAAGTGGAAGGTGGTAATGCTTAGAGAAAGTATGCACTGAACTCCAAGTAGCTGCCTCCAAAATATCTTTAGTAGCCACCCCCCTTAAAAAAGCTGTAGAAGTGGCAGTAGCCCTAGTGGAATGGGGCCTAATCCCAGCTGGAATCTCCTTACCATGATGGGAATAACAGAAAGCAATACAAAACCAATCCACTTAGAAATAGTTTGTTTTGAAACAGGTTTGCCCTGAGAACCCAAAGCAAATGAAACAAACAACTGCTGAGACTGCCTGAACCCTTTAGTTCTGCACAAATAATATCGCAACTGTCTGTGTATATCCAAAGTGTGCAAAATCTTCTCCGCTTTATTTTGGGGGTTTGCATAAAAAGTAGGCAAATGAATAGTTTGGTTTAAAGCCACACTAGAAACCACTTTAGGCATAAAGGAAGGGTTAGTACGCAAAGACAGCCTATCCTTGTGGAAAATTAAGAAAGGCTCAACCGCCATAAGGGCCTGTAATTCAGAAACCCTTCTCGCAGAGGTAATGGCCAACAAAAAAGCAGTCTTCCATGATAAATATTTCAACTCGGCAGTAGCTGCAGGCTCAAAAGGTTGTAGAGTGAGTTTCTCCAACACAAAATTGAGATCCCAAGCAGGAGTAGGAGCTCTACGTGGCGGTCTTATATTCTTTGCCCCTCTAAGGAATTGCTTAAACAAAGGATGAGAAAATAATGGTGGGTCACAGTCATAGTGAGCAGAAATTGCTGCAGCATGAACCTTTATAGAGGAGAAGGACAAACCTTTGTCCAATAACTCAGTAAGGTATTGAAGAGCAACACTTAAATTAGGTTTAGAAACATCAAAATCCTTAGCTGTACTCCAAATTAAAAATCTCCTCCATTTATCTGCGTAAACTTTCCTTGTACTAGACCTTCTGGCCTCCAAAATAACATTCAAAACTTGTTGTGGAAGCTGAGACCCTCCAGGGTTTAAAACAGAATATGCCAGGCTGTTAGATGCAGAGTGTGAAGTTTGACATTGAGTAAATGACTGTTCTCCTGAGACAGCAGGTGTGGAATCGAAGGCAAAGGCCATGGAGGCTCCTGCCAGACTTCTCAGTAATGGGTACCAGTGCTGTCGAGGCCAATCCGGAGCTATTAAAATCATGGTTGGCTTGTCCTGTCTGACCTTCAGGAGTACCTTTGGGAGGAGAGGCAGTGGTGGAAAGGCATACACGTGAAGATTGCTCCAATTGAATGAGAGAGCATCCACTTTCCAAGCTGTGGGATGAAACCTTTTGTGCAAAACTTTGGCAACTGGTAATTTAGTGGAGAAGCGAACAGATCTATGTCTGGAGTTCCCCATAACACTGTCAATTCTTGAAATACATGAGGATCCAATTTCCACTCGTGGGGATCCATAATTTGTCTGCTCAACACATCTGCTAAGGAGTTCTGTGCTCCTGGCAGAAACCTTGCCTGAAGATTTAGCTGTAAACTGAGAGCAGTCTCCCACAAAATCATTGCTTGTCTGCATAGAGGGTATGAATGTGTCCCCCCTTGCTTGTTGACGTACCACATGACAGTTGTGTTGTCTGTTTGAATCAACACCTGCCCTGGAAGAAGTAAATCCTTGAAAGCTATCAATGCAAATTGGACTGCTAACATCTCCTTCAAGTTGATATGTAAATGTTGCAGTCTGGCAGGCCACGTGTCTTGTACCCATTTTCCATTTAGATGAGCTCCCCAAGCTTTGTCTGAGGCATCTGTCGTTAGAATCTGACTCGCCTCTGGTCGGGCCACAGAGTCCCTTGTTTAGGTGACATTCCTGAGCCCACCACAAAAATTCCTTTTGAATGCAAGGTATTATCTGAATGACAGTGTCCATATCTTGGCAGTGTTGAGTCCATACATTTTTGAGATACCATTGTAGCTTCCTCATATGCAGTTTGGCATTGGGAAGTACCAGAATACAAGATGCCATGAACCCCAAGGCTTGAAGGACTGTCCTTGCAGTCAGCCTGGACTGACGAGACAATTGATGGAAATAAAGAGAAAGATTCTTTTGTTTGTCCGGGGTCAAAAGGCCATCTGAGATGCTGTATTCAGTCTCACACCCAGAAAGCACATGTCCTGAGAGGGTACTAGACTGGACTTTATTTCGTTCACAGAATACCCTAGGCATCTTAACACTGCCATCACATACTGTAAATGATGAAGAAGTTCGTCCTTTCCTTGAGCCAGAATCAGGCAATCGTCCAAATAAGGATAGATTTGTATTCCTCTTAGCCTGAAGAAAGCTACCACTGGAGCCAGAACCTTCGTGAACACTCTGGGCAGTAGATAAGCCAAAGGGCAATGCAGAGAACTGATAATGAAAAGTCCCAGCCGAAACGCAGATACTTCCTGCAACTGGGCCTGATAGGAACATGAAGGTAAGCCTCCTTGAGATCCAGAGTCACCATCCAGTGATCTTTGCCCAGCAGAGGTAAAAGCTGTTGTAACGTCAACATTTTGAACTTGGGAATGTCCAGATATGTGTTGAGGATAGATAAATCCAAAATTGGTCTCCACGTGTTCCCTTTCTTTGGTACTAGAAACAGGCGAGAATAAAATCCTAGGCCCACTTCTGGCAGAGGGACCGGTTGTATAGCTCCTATTTGAAGTAGTAGAGAAATTTGTTTGTGAGCCTCTAGTCTTTGCTGAGGAGGAACGTCTGGCATGCCTTTGAAAGGAGGCAAGGTATGGAAATAAAACTTGTAACCTTGGTGTATGATATCCAATACCCATTTGTCCTGGGTAATTAAAATCCAATTTTCCTTGAAGAGTGCCAACCGTCCTCCCAAAGGTGCTACCAGGCAAGAAGGATCTGGCAGCTGAAAAAGTAGGTCATTGGGCCTGTTTACGAAAGGACTGGCCCCTGCCCTCACTCGAAGATTGTGCAGGTGAACTCCCTGTTCTAGGTCTGAAGGAACTCTGAGCTCTGCCCCTACCACGTCTAGATCGACCCCTAGACTGAGAATCATAAGAAGGATACGTCCACCCCTTAGCAGGCCAATTCCTACTAAATTTCGGAGGCTGAACTTGCAAAAAATCTTTAACAGTCTGCATAGACTTAGCCTTGTCTTCCATTTTCTTCAAGACTGACTCCACAGGTGGACCAAACAACACTTCAGACTGCAAAGGAGCATCCAAAATCCTTGTCTTAACATAGTCAGATAAATTCTGATCCTTCAGCCAGGCGTGCCTGCGAAGAACTGAACCAGTGGCAGCCACCCTAGAAGAGGCCTGCACAGCATCAAAACCACATTGTAAAGAATGCTTACCCACCTGTTCAGAGACATGCACCAAATCTTGTAATTCTTTACACTCAATGCCTTCTGCCAGAGCATCCACCTTAGATTTCAATTGAGAAAGAAGAAAATTTTGATATTTCAACATATGAAACTGGCAATTCAAAGCCCTCATTGCTAAGGTAGAAGATGTATAGACCTTCTTTCCCCATCTATCCAAAGCTCTGGCCTCTTTATCTAGAGGAACCGGATTTTTACAACAGAGGCCCTGACACCCTTAGGTCCCTGACTAATAGTTTCTGGGTCCGCCTAGGACTCTTATAGAGATATTTATGAGCCTCAGGCACCCTGTAATACCTATCCGGTTTAACAGGCAGGAGGCAGAGAATCAGGATTAAGTGAAGCCTCTGAAAACACATCTTGCACAACATCCAGAACAGGGGTATAGCTAAGGGCCTGTGCTGAGGTAAAACAAAATTCCCTAAGCCTTTTCCGTGAATCAGAGAAGTCCTGACCTTCCCACTTAAAATGTTCCCTCATAGAATGAAGTGTCTCTGAAAAGAAAAATCCTCTGGAGGAGAAGCAGAAGGAGTGGAATCTTCTGCATCAGAATCAGAATAAGGAGAGTACTCCTGCAAGTCTTCAGTCAAGACTCTGAAACATCGAAGTCTGTTCAAAACTTTCCAACTCTGGCTCCACCCTAGGCCTCTTATCAGGAGGGGGCAAAGAACCTCTAATCAGAGTAATCAAATCTTCTGCCATTTTAAGCATGTGCTTCTTAGGCACAGACCCTGCTGAACTAGGAGTGACACCAACAGAAGCTAAACCTGGCCTGCCTCTGGAAGAAGCCTTGGAAACAGAAGGAGAGGGCCTAACCACCCTGGGAAGGGAGGGAGTATAGTAACCTGAGAAGCCCCTTCAGCCTGACCTGCCTCTTGAGAGGCCACATCCTGCAAAATCAAAGTCTCCCCCTGAGACTCCAGAGAAGCCTCCATCGGAACCACAGGTTCCACTGAAGCCTCTAAAGAACCGGCGTCCGGAACGGACGACTCATCTTGCCTGGGTTTAACTGTTTTGTCTTTGCGCTTCTTCTGGAAGCGGGCCGGAGAATCCGACGGCATATTATAATTGCACCGCTCAAGACCAGCCTAGCACAATCTAACCTTCGCTAATAGTGCGCTTATTGAACCTAGCACAAAGCGACACCCGACGCGTCGTGCTCAGGCCCCAAACAAGGAATGCACAAAGAATGATAATCCCTATGCGGTATCTGTTTCCCACAAGAAATACAATTATTCACTTTTTCTGACATCCGTAATACACTGAGGCAAGAAAAAACCAAAATATTCCCCAACGGGGTACTTAGCCAACTTGGATTTGGTCTGAAACTCCGAACTCGAAAAATTTCAGAACGCCGAACGGCACTTGCAACGCTGCTTCTGCATCGGACCATGCGGCAAAAAAGACTGAGGATATGACGTCGGTCATGCGCTTTTGTACCCTGACATCCTGATGTCAGTTTTAAGCGCCTTGACCGACGTCAGCCTAATACTTTGGTATTCGGGCCGACCGAGGACAGCGGACTACCCATATGTAAGGACTGCAGCAATGTGAGATGAAGAACATCATTTTGAATTTCGGAACATCCAGGTAAGTATTTAGTATTTTAGAGTAGAAAGGTCTAGTATGGGTCTCCAGGCTTTGTCCTTTCTGGGGACCAGAAAAAGTCTTGAGTAAAATCCTTGTCCTTGTTCCTGTGGCACTTTTTGAATAGCTCTCATGTCCATGAGGGCTGTAATTTGTTTGTGTGCCTCTGCCCATTGACTTTGTGGCAGGTCTGGCATTCCTTTTAGCCTTGGTAGAGTGTGAAAGTGGAACCTGTAACCTTGAGACACAATATTCAGAACCCATTTGTCTTGGGTGATTACATGCCAATTTTGAGAAAAAAGTGCAAGTTTTCCCCCTAAGTGAGCTGCCAAAAGGTAAGTGCTTGGCATTCGAAGGGGGGAGTCATTGGGACTGTTTCCTGTAAGGTTGTGACTTGTCTTCACCTCCTTTTGGGGTTGAAGCACCCCACTGTCGTGGTCTGTAAGAACCTTGGGGCTGAGATCTGCCTCTTGGGTGTCTGTATCTGCCTCTTTGTGGTCTGTCTGACACTGGAAAGGACCAAATCTTTGAAGGCCAATTTCTGCTAAATCGAGGTGGCTGTACCTGTAAGAAATCCTTCACCGTTTGCATAGATTTTGGCTTAACCTCCATTTTCTTTAATACCTCTTCTGCCTTAACACCAAATAAAATATCCTGCTGTAAAGGAGCATCCAATAACTTAGCCTTAACATGATCAGGTAAACCTTGTTCTTTTAGCCAAGCATGCCTTCGAATCACAGATCCTGTAACTACTGCTCTACAAGACGCCTCTAATGAATCAAAACCACATTGCAGAGTATGTTTTCCTACTTGTTCAGCTGCATGCAATAACTCCTGCATTTCCTTATAGTCAGGATGTTCTGAACTTGTAATCATTTTCTGTTTTAACAGAGACATTAAATACTGTTGGTATTTAAGCATGTGAAACTGGCAATTTAAAGCTCTCACTGCTAAAGTTGCAGAAGTGTAAACTTTCTTCCCCCATCTGTCTAATGCTCTAGAATCCCTGTCAGAGGGAACTGGATTCTTAGCCGTGGAAGCCTTTACCCCTTTGGGACCCTGGGAAATAGTTTCTGGGTCAGCAACAGGGTTTTTATAAAGAAATTTGTGAGAGTCAGGGACTCTGTAGTACCTGTCTGGCTTGACTGGAGCAGGGGGCAAAGAATCAGGATTTAAACTGGATTCAGAGAACACATCATCCACAATATCTAACACTGGTGGAATAGCAAGGGGTCTGTGTTGAGGTAATAAAAGAAAGTCTCTGAGCCTTTTCTTGGATTCTGAGTAATCCTGGCCCTCCCAATGGAAATGCTCCCTCATGGTATGTAAAGTTTCCCCAAAAGAATAATCCTCTGGAGGAGAGGCTGAAGGAATTGATTCTTCAGCATCAGAGTCCTCATAGGGGGGTAAAGAGTATCCCTGGTCTGAAGAGGAATCAGAATAAATGGAAACCTGGTCAGAGGAATCATAGTCTGTATCCTGCCTAGGCCTTTTATCAGGAGGGGGATGGGTACCCCTAATCAGAGTAATTAAGTCTTCGGCCATTTTGAGCATCTGTTTTTAGGTATGGAGGCCTGTTCAGGTGAATGCTGTACTTGATTCTTTGTCTTTAATGGAGTTTTAGACTTGGCTGTAGCTTTTATGGTAAGCTGAGAAGGTCTGAAAACACCCTCAGAAGCCGATGCCTGCTCAGCGGCTCCGGACCCATCTGAAGGGATAGTTTCCATAGGCCCAACACCTTGAGTATCCAGAGGCCTAGACATCTCCATGTGGGAGTCGGAGGCGGCCTGTGGCTCTGAGGTAGCGGGTGTCAGGGGTTGCGAAAGCGCCTCAATGAGAACCGGAGAACTGGCAACTGGCCTAGAAGAGGCCTCATCATCAGTTTTGGGCCTCGGATGCCTGTCCTTATCCTTGTCTTTGCGTTTTTTGTGTATTCCGGTCGTCGGTTGTTCCGACGGCTTGGTGTAATTAAACCTTTGGGCAAAGTAATGGCGAGCAAAATCAAACCGACGTTTAATACTGCGTTTGTTAAATCTAGCACAAAACCGACAACTAGTGATGTCGTGGTCTGGGCCTAGGCATGGAATACAGTAAGAATGAAAATCCTTATGAGGTATTTGCTTCCCACAAGAAATACAATTATTAACTTTTACTGACATCGGTCTGAGGCAAGAAAAAGTTTCCCCAACGGGGTACTTAGCTTTATTGAAGACTTCGGTTCCGAAAATTCGAATTGAAAATCTCAAGAGACGGCCGACTGGCACTTGCAAACTGCTTTTGCATCGGGCACCGCACGGCAAGAAAGACTGAAGAAAATGGCATTGGCTGCATCTTATATACCCCTGGCGCACTGACGTCAGGGAAGAAGCGACAGCAACCAATGCCGGACCAAGACTTTGGAACTCTGGCCGACTGTGGGACTGCCTGATGGCAGGATAACCCAAGTGTAATGACTGCAGCAGTGAAACACGATGAACATCTGGTGAAGACTTAGCATCTTGAATTTTGGAATCACCAAAAAAGGTGTTTAGGATAGACAGGTCCAGGATAGGACACCATGAATTGTCTTTTTCTGGGTATCAGGAAAAGTCTCGAGTAGAAACCTTGTCCCTTTTCCTCTTCTGGTACAGTCTGAATAGCCTTTAATCTTAAGAGAGAGTACTTGCTTTTGAGCCTCTGCCCACTGATTTGGGGGTAGATCTGGCCAACCGTTTGGGGTTGGTAACATGTGGAAGTGAAATCTGTATCCTTGGGAAACTGTTTAAAATCCATTTGTCCTGGGTAATGAGTTCCCAGTTTTTTGCTTGCAGAGCAATCTTTCCCCCTAAAGGAGCAGTCAGTTGAGAAGTGCTTGGAAGTTTTAAAGTTAAGTCATTGAGACAGCTTACCATAGGGGGGAGTCTTACTACTCACTGATTTGGAAGTGAGAGCCCCCCACTGCTTAGTCCTGTGCATACCCTGGGACTGAAGCCTGTGTGTTCTGCTGGTTTTGGGTTTGAACTGAGAAGGCCTGGAAGAGGCAGGAAAGGACCACTTTTTTGAGGGCCAATGCCTACTAAATCTAGGAGGCTGCACTTTTAAGAAATCTTTAACAGTTTGCATAGATTTAGCTTTTTCCTCCATCTTTTTAAGAATTTCTTCTGCTTTGTCGCCAACAGGTGATCCTGATTTAAGGGAGCATCCAGCAATTTAGTTTTAACATGATCTGACAAAGATTGCTCCTTAAGCCAAGCATGCCTTCTAAGTACAGACCCAGTTACAGCAGCCCTGCAAGATGCCTCTAGTGAATCAAAACCACATTGCAAAGTATGTTTTCCAACTTGTTCCGCTGAATGCAATAAATCCTGTAAATGCTTATTTTCAGCACAATCAGGAATCAACATCATTTTCTGTTTAAGCACTCTAATAATATGCTGCTGATACTTTAACATATGAAACTGGTGGTTTAAAGCCCTAATGGCCAAGTTGCAGAAGTATATACCTTCTTACCCAATCTATCCAGCACCCTCTAGTCTCTATCAGAGGGGGTAGGATTTTTGGCAGTAGTAGCTTTAATGCCCTTGGGTCCCTGTGAAATGGTCTCAGGATCCGCAGTAGGATTTTTAAAAAGGAACTTGTAAGAGTCAGGGACCCTGTAATATCTATCAGGTTTTCTGGGAGCAGGAGGTAAAAAGTCAGGGGCCAAGCTAGATTCCGAAAAGGCATCATCAACAATGTCTAGTACAGGAGGTATGGCTAAAGGCCTGTGCTGGGGCAGGAGTAAGAAATCCCCAAGCCTCTTTTTAGAAACAGAGAAATCCTGACCTTCCCAACGAAAATGCTCCCTGAGAGTATGCAAGGTTTCACCAAAAGATAAATCTTCTGTGGGGGAAGCAGAGGGAATAGAATCATCAGCATCAGAATCTTCATAGGTAGATAAAGGTAAATCCTGGTCATCAGAGGAAACAGTAAATTCAAAATCCTGGTCAAAAGTATCGTAAGCAAACTCAGTCCTAGGTCTCTTAGAGGGGGAAGGCTGGCTTCCCCTGATTAAAGTAACAGGGTCTTCAGCCATTCTTATCATTTGTTTTTTAGGCATAGAGGCCCGACCATGTGGTCTGGGCGTCAGTTTTCTAGGAATGGTTTGAGTTTTAGGCCTTCAAGAAGAAGATGGCGTTGGTTTAATATGCAAGTCAGTAGGCCTGAATACACCCTCAGAAGCCGGTGCCTGCACAGCGGCTCCGGACTCATCCAAGGTAGAGACATCCGCAGGTTCCACAGTTGAAGCATCTCGCGGCATTCCGGACTCCGAATGGGTCTCAGTAGAGGCCTGCGAATCTGAAGTAGCGGGTATCAGGGGCTGTGAAAGCGCCTCACTGAGTACCGGCGAACTGGCGAGTGGCTTAGGAGAAGCGTCGTCGGCAGCTTTGGACCTAGGCAGCCTGTCTCTGTCTTTATCTTTGCGTTTTTTCGGAATGTCGGTAGTCGGATGGTTTACTGAAGACATATCAGGATAATTGAACCGAGCACCAAAATATTTAGAAGTGAAATTATACAGATGATGGATAGTTCATGGTTTAAATTAGGCACAAAACCGACAGTGAGGTACGTAGTGGTCAGGACCTAAGCAAGGAATATAGTACGAGTGAAAATCTTTATGAAGTATTTGCTTTCCATAAGTAATGCAATTATTTACTTTTACTGACATCGGTTTAGAGCAAGAAAAAGTTTCCCCAATGGAGTACTTAGCTTTTAGTTAAAGGCTTTGGTTCCGAAACTCGAAAACGAAAATTTCAGGAATCGGCCAACCGGCACTTGCGAACTGCTTCTGCTTCGGGTACCGCATGGCAAGAAAGACTGATGTAATGGCATCGGCTGCATGTTTTATACCCCTGACGGCCTGATGTCACAGAAGAAGGGACAGCAACCGATGCAGGATCCTAGACTTTGTTAATCAGGCCGACTGAGGGCTACTGCAAGCAGATAACCCAAATATGATGACTGCAACATTGAAACAAGAAGAACATCTGATAGTGCATGTAGCCTGCTCTGAAGCATAGGTATTGTCTGCAAGAATCCTTTATTGGGATGTGCAGGTAAGCTTCCTTTAAATCCAATGTTGCCAACCAGGCATTTTTGCCCAGTATGGGAAGCAGCTTGTGAAGAGTTAGCATTTGGAATTTTGGAATTATCAAAAACGTGTTTAGGATAGATAGGTCCAGGATAGGATGCCAGGAGTTGTCTTTTCTGGGTACCAGGAAAAGTCTGGAGTAAAAACCTTGTCCCCATTCTTCTGCTGGGGCAGGTTGAATAGCCCTGATACTTAGAAGAGAGAGAACCTGCTGTTGAGCCTCTGCCAACTGATTTGGGGGTAGGTCTGGCCAACCTTTTGGGGTTGATAAGGTGTCGAAGTGGAATCTGTATCCTTGGGAAACTATATTTAAAACCCATTTGTCTTGGGTAACGAGTTCCCAGTTTTTTGCATGCAGGGCGAGCTTTCCCCATAAAGGTGCGGTCAGTTGAGCAGGGCTTGGAAGGTTTAAGGTTAAGTGATTGTGACAGTTTACCACAGGGGGGTGTCTTACTACTTCCAGCTTTGGAAGTGGGAGCCCCCACTGCTTAGGTCTGTGAGTACCTTGAGACTGTGGCCTAGGTGGTCTGCTGTTCCTGGAGTTGGGACTGAGAAGGCCTGGAAGAGACAGGAAAAGACCAATTCTTAGAAGGTCAATGCCTACTAAATCTAGGAGGCTGTTCTTGCAGGAAATCTTTAACAGTTTGCATAGATTTAGCTTTTTCCTCCATCTTTTTAAGAACTTCTTCTGCTTTGTTGCCAAACAGGTGGTCTTGGTTTAAGGGAGCATCCAGTAATTTGGCTTTACAATGATCTGGCAGAGTTTGCTCCTTAAGCCAAGCATGCCTTCTAAGAACAGACCCAGTAACGGCAGCCCTACAAGATGCCTCTAAGGAATCAAAACCACACTGAAAAGTATGTTTACCAAGTTGTTCAGCAGAAGGCATTAAATCCTGTAATTCTTTATTTTCAGCACAGTCAGGAATCAACATTAATTTCTGTTTAAGTAATCCAATAATATGCTGCTGGTACTTTAACATATGAAACTGGCAGTTTAAGGCCCTAATGGCCAAAATAGCAGAAGTGTATACCTTCTTACCCCATCTGTCCAGGGCCCTGGAATCTCTATCAGAGGGGGTAGGATTTTTGGCAGTAGTAGCCTCAAATGCCTTTGGGTCCCTGTGAAATGGTCTCTGGGTCTGCAGTAGTATTCTTAAAGAGGAACTTGTGAGAATCAGGCACTCTGTAATACCGGTCAGGTTTCGGTAAGGTGTCTGGGGCCAGGCTAGATTCCAAGAAGGCATCATCTACAACGTCCAGTACAGGAGAAATAGCTAAAGGCCTGTGATGAGGCAGGAGTAAAAATTCCCTAAGCCTCTTTTTGGAGTCAGAGTAATCCTGGCTTTCCCAGTGGAAATGCTCATTAAAGTGTGCAAAGTTTCACCAAAAGAAAAATCTTCTGGAGGGGAAGCAGAGGGAATGGAATCCTTTGCATCAGAATCCTCATAGGTAGATAAGGGCAAATCCTGGTCATCAGAAGAAACAGAAATTTCAGAATCCTGATCAGAAGAATCAGGAGGAAAATCAGTTCTAGGTCTCTTAGAGGAAGAAGGGTGGCTTCCCCTAATTAGAGTAATAAGGTCTTCAGCCATTCTTATTTGTTTTTTAGGCATATGGGCCTGACCATGTGGTTTGGACGTCAGTTTTCTAGGCGTGGATCGAATCTTAGGCCTTGAAGAAGAAGATGGCGTCGGCCTGATATGCAAGTCAGTAGGCCTGAATACACTCTCAGAAGCCGGTGCCTGCACAGTGGCTCTGGACCCATCCAAAGTAGAGACATCCGCAGGTTCAATCGTTGAAGAAGCATCTTGCGGCATACCAGACTTCGAATGGTCTCAGCAGAGGCCTACGAATCTGTAGTAGCGGGAATCAGGGGCTGTGAAGGTGCCTCACTGACTACCAGCGGACTGGCGACTAGCTTAATGGAAGCGTCGTCGGCAGTTTTGGACCTATGCAGTCTTGTCTTTATCCTTACGTTTTTTCAGAAGATCGGTAGTTGGATGGCTTAACGAATCCATTTCAGAATGCGGAGATCAAAGTATTTGGCTACAAAAATAGCCCGACGATGAATAGTACGGGAGTTGAACAAGGCACAAAACCGACAGCGAGGGACGTCGTGGTCTGGGCCTAAACAGGGGATGCAGTAAGAATGAAAATCTCTATGAGGTATTTGCTTTCCACAAGCAAAACAATTGTTAACTTTTACTGACATCGGTTAGAGCAAGAAAAAAGGATGCCCAACAGGGTACTTATCTTTTTTGAAGACATTGGGTCTGAAACTCGAAAACGAAAATTTTCATGAGATGGCCGACCGGCACTTGCGAACTGCTTCTGCTTCGGGCACTGCACGGCAAGAAAGACTGATGTAATGGCATCGGCTGCATGTTTCATACCCCTGACTACCTGATGTCATGGAAGAAGCGACAGCATCCGATACAGAAATCCGAAGACTCTGGTATTCAGGCCCGCTGAGAGCTACATGCAGGCAGATAACCCAAATGTGATAACTGCAACAGTGAAACACGAAGAACATTTACTCCTTTCTGGTCCTGAACATGAGCCATATGGGATGTGACCCAAATCCAACTGAACTTGCAACAATGCCTTCAGCAACTTCACATAGCCTTGATTTAAATTTACTTATAGGAGAAAGTGGGAAATAAATTCTCCTCACCACTACTAAAGACACCGAGGGTAGACAAATAAACAAGGAAAAAAGACCTTAGGTGTCGTCCACAGCTTCAGGCTTCAGTCTGTTAAAACACAATTTATTAATTGCTTAAAAAGTGAAGCTGACAAAATGTAAACTTCACTGGAATATGGTGAACTGAAAATAGTTAAATATCCAAGCAATTGTCATCCACAGCTTCAAACTTCAGGCTGTTAAAACTCAATTTATTGGAAGCTTAAAAAGTGAAGCTGACAGGAATGCAAACTTCACTGGAGTACTGAAATAATTAGCCTAGTAATTAACATCCACAACTTCAGGTTTCAAGTTGTTAAAGCACAGTTAATAGATGCTTTGTAAGCAAAGCTGACAAAAACATATACTTCACTGGAGTGTAAAAAGCTGATGAAATTGTCCAAACGATAAGCGCTTTCGGCAGATGCCTTCTTCAGATCGTATAAAAGTATGGTTAGCTCTTCCTGTTTGTAAAGGAAACACAATCAAGAGCTGGTAGTTGATTGTCTTTGGTGTTCTTAAAGGCACAGGACAAAAATAAATGTTTAAAGTGGAGGTTAGTCTCCTATATGTAGTTCAATGATAAAAAAGTTAGAATCATGTGTTAATGTTTGGTAGGTTCCTTCTAGATTTTAGAACAGGTCTGAGAGGTACTATTGTATTAAGACCTGGGGGTCGATTGGCTCTAAAATTATCGATCCAAAAGATCTCTCTCAATTCTGTCCTGTTATGGACATCTCCTTCCCTGATGTTTTGGGTGCCAAAACGTTTGTACCAACAGAGCAGAGAAAGACTATGGTCTTGATAAAAAAGCTAAATGCTAGAGTGTAAACATAAAAGTCCTGATACTGGCAATACAACATAAAAAAAGAAATGGAGGTGGAGGGAAGAAGTGGCTTCTGCAGTACTGATTTATTTGAACATCTATTGTTATGGCAGCTTTACTATGTTCATTTATTAAATCACTGCTGCAATATCATTAGCTTTATGGATAGAATACAAAAGCTTATAAAGATTGGGAGGAGGTAGGATGAGGACCAATAAGCTCCTGGAGAATAGTCCTAGCAAAATCTGTCCAAGACCTTGGAAAGGAATCTAGTTTATAGTGATTTGTAAAAGTTATACACAGAGGACAGAGTAGCTGCCTGTAGAATGCTTCTTGAGTCCACTGCTTTTCAAAAAGCCATAGACAACACCAAGGTCCTGGTAGAATGAGCTTTGATCCTGCTTGAAAGTGTCTTTTTACAGTGGGGAAATCAAAAAGTAATAACAGACAACCATCTGAAAATAATCTCTGACACTGGTAACCTTTTTTCTTACCTTCATATGAAATAAGCAGCTGTTCGGCTTTCTTGAAGGATTTGGCTCTATCAAAATAATACCAGAGTTGTCCATATATATCAAGGATATGAAGAATCTTCTCTCCCATAATTAAAGATCTGAAAAGAAGACAGGAAGACGGATGCCTTGACAAAGTAAAATTTGACACCACTTTAGGAATAAAGGAAGGATTTGTTCTTAAGGAAATCCTGTCTTTATGGAATACCAAGTAACTGATGACCCACCATAGGAGATTGTAACTCGGATACTCTACTTGTAGATGTCAGAGCAATAAGTAACTCTGTTTTCCAAGAAAAGAACCTTAAATAAGCCTGAAGAGTTGGTTCGAAGGGAGCCAATGTTAATTTCCCCAAAACATAATTAAGATTCCAAGAAGAAGCCTCCCGTTTTTGTAGGTGGACATAAATGCAAGACCCCTTTCAAGAAAAGCTTAACAAGTGACTGTGTTACAAGGGAGGATTCATGGACAGATGTGCTGATAAATGAACATTAAAATAAACATCGATGCCACAGGATAACAATTCACACAGATATTGCACTGCCAATGTTACAGAAGCCCCGAAATGGTCCTGGTTCGGTACCAGCTAGAATATCCAAAATATGACTTCCAAGTAGCAGGTTTCGTTGTCTCCTTGAACACCTGCAACACGCCTTCAGAAAGACAAGATGCCTAAAAGGTTTCAAAACTGAATCATCCAGACAGCCAGTTGTAAGTGTTTCAGGTTGGGGTGTATCAAACAACCGCAGATAAGTTGAGTAGATCCAGTGTGTGAGAAAGCTTGTGGCAATTGCCCTTGGCCAATTCCATAAGAAGGGAGAAAGTACGGTTTTGTACCTACCATAAATGTAGATGTTCGAGTGCTAATACAGCTGCAGTCATAACAGATGGGTTCTCCTGCCGTCAGGCGGGTCCTCGGTCGGCCGAATTCCAAAGTCTAGGTCCGGCGTCGCTTGTCGTCGCTTCTTCCCTGACGTCAGTGCAACAGGGGTATAAGAACCAGCCGACGCCATTTTCTTCAGTTTTTCTTGCCCCAGATGTCAGGTGCCCCCAGAAGGAAGGCAATACGTAAATTTGTGTAATAAAACAATGCAATATAATCAAAATACAGTAGTTGCAAGTAAATACACCATAAAAGAATACCCCAATCAGGTTGTATGAGGAGGTGTTAGCCAATGGACCTGTTCCAAGAGGGGAAGGAGGGAGGGAAAACCTGGACTGCAGCTGTATTAGCACTCGAACATCTACATTTATGGTGGGTACAAAACTGTACTATGTTCATCGTGCATACAGCTGCAGTCATAACAGATGGGTAGAATCCCAAAGCTAAGAAAGGGGTGGTAGGCACTAGGTGGAACTAGGAGGAGCCAGGATGCCCTGCAAGACTGCAGTGGCAAAGCCTGCTCTAGTTTTGGAGTATAATGGTAGGTGGTAGTGCTTGGAGAAGGTATGCACAGAACTCCAAGTGGCTGCTTCCAAAATATCTTTGGTAGGAACTCCTCTGAGGAAAGCTGCAGAGGCAGCTGTGGCCCTTGTGGAGTGAGATCTGATGCCTGCAGGTACAGTTTTACCATGAAAAGAGTAACAAAAGCGTATGCAGTGGGTTATCCATTTTGAGATTGTCTGTTTGGAAATTGGCTTCCCTTGAGCTCATATAGCATAGGACACAAAGAGCTGTTCTGATTTTCTGAAAGGCTTTGTTCTGTCCAAATAATAGTGCAGCTGTCTGTGGATGTCCAAGGAATGTAATAGTCCCTCCCCTTTGTTTTGAGGATTAGGGTAAAAGGTAGGTAAGTGTATAGCCTGATTTAAAGCTACCCTGGATACCACCTTTGGCATAAAGGACGGGTTGGTTTGTAAGGAAATTCTGTCCTGATGGAAGATGATAAAAGGCTGCACAGCCATGAGGGCTTGTAGTTCCGATACCCTACGAGCTGAGGTGATAGCCAGAAGGAAAGCTGTTTTCCAGGACAAATATTGCAAATCTGTTGAGGCAGCTTGCTCAAAAGGAGGCAAGGTCAGCTTTTCTAGAATGAAGTTGAGGTCCCAAGCAGGTATTGGTTGTTTCCTTGGGGATTTTATATTCTTAGCCCCTCTGAGGAACTGTCTTAAGAGGGGGTGAGAGAATAAAGGTGGATCAGTGTTGTATTCTGCAGAAATGGCTGAGGCATGGATTTTGATGGAGGAGAATGAAAGCCCACTGCTTAGTAGCTCAGCTAGATACTGTAATATTTGAGGTAAATTCAGTTTTCCAGGATTCTGGCCCTTTTTCTCATTCCAGGCACAAAACCGTTTCCATTTTGCGGAGTAAGCTTTTGTAGTAGACGGCCTTCTGGCCTCCAAAATGACATCCTGCACCTCCTTGGAGAGTAGGGTTTGTTGTGATGTTAAGGAATCTTCCATGCGGCCAGATTGAGTGTTTTCAGCTGACTGTGAAGAGTTTGGAAGCTGTGCTGAGTCAGAAGAAGAGGCATTAGAGGTAGGGTCCATGGAGGGGAATGCGTCAGGCTCCTCAGGTGTGGGTACCAGTGCTGTCTTGGCCAGTCTGGAGCAATGAGAATCATCTTTGGTCTGTCTGCTCTGGTTTTTAATAGAACGTTGGGCAGCAGAGAAGAGGTGGAAAGGCATAAACTGTCACTGTTGTCCAACTGAAAGAGAGAGCGTCCACTCTTCAGGCCTGTGGATGAAAAGTCCTTGAGCAGAATTTTGTCAATTGGTGATTTTTGTGGGAGGCAAAGAGATCTATGTCTGGCCTTCCCCATGCTTGAATTATCTCTGTAAAAACTTGAGGATGCAACTTCCATTCGTGTGGATCTGTCATATTTCTACTTAGGTTGTCTGCCAGCGTGTTTTCCTTGCCTGGCAGGTACTGTGCTTGAAGGTCAATTTGTAATTCCAGAGCCATGTTCCAAAGTGACATGGCCAGCCTGCATAGGGGGTATGAATGGGTTCCTCCCTGTTTGTTTATGTACCACATTACTGTGGTGTTGTCTGTCCTTATCAATAGTTGACCTGGATGCAGAAGGTCTTTGAAAGCTATAATAGCATTTATTACTGCTAGCATTTCCTTTTGATTGATGTGAAGGTGCTTTTCTTTTTGGGACCATTTGCCCTGAATGCACCGATCTGTCATGTGCGCCCCCCAGGCATAGTCCGAGGCGTCTGTTGTGATGACTTGATTTGCTTGAGGCTTGCAGAATGGGAGACCTGTATTTGTTTGGCATGCTTGAGCCCACCACAGAAATTCCTTTTGAAGACATGGAATTAGTGGTATTATTGTTTCCAAACTGTGGCTGTGTTGAGACCATAGGTTTTTCAGGTACCATTGAAGTTTCCTCATATGCAGCTTTGCACATGGGATTAGTAGGATGCAAGATGCCATGAATCCCAGAGCCTGCAGGATTTTCCTTGCAGTCAGCCTGGTGAAATTTGCTAGTTTTCTGAAGTATTGAGTTAGTTGCCCCTGCTTCTCTGGCGTGAGGTAGGCCATCTGGGTGTTTGTGTCCAAGTTGGCACCCAGGAAAATTATTTTCTGAGAGGGTATTAGCCTTGATTTCTTTTGTTGACTGTGTATCCCAGAGAATTCAACAACATTATTACAAAAGCCAGATGTTTCAGAAGTATGTGCTTGCTGTCCGCTTGGATCAGGCAGTCGTCCAAATATGGGTATATTTGTATCTCTTGAAGTCTGCAGTAGGCAATTACTGATGCCAGGCATTTCGTGAATACTCTGGGCGCAGTAGATAAGCCAAAGGGCAATGCAGAGAATTGATAATGGGTTGAACCTGCAAGAAATCTGAGGTATCTTCTGCAATTTTGTCTGACTGGGACATGCAGGTATGCCTCCTTGAGGTCCAATGTTACCAGCCAAGACTCCTTGCCCAGCATGGGAAGAAGCTGCTGTAATGTGAGCATCTTGAATTTTGGTACAGTAAAAATGTGTTTAGGATGGATAGGTCCAAAATAGGTCTCCAATCTTTTCCCTTCCTTGGTACCAGGAATAGTCTGGAATAAAAACCTTGACCTTGTTCGTGAGTAGGTACCTCTTGAATAGCTTTCATGTCCATGAGATCTGAAATTTTCTTTGTGCCTCTGCCCTTTGATTGTGTGGCAGGTTTGGCATGCCTCTCATTTTTGGAAGGGTGTGAAAATGGAATCTGTAGCCTCTGTTTATAATGTCCAGGATCCATTTGTCTTTTGTGACAATATGCCAATTTTTTGAAAATAATGCCAGTTTTCCGCCTAAGGGTGCTGCCATTTGAGCCTTGCTTGGCATGCAAAGGGGAAAGTAATTGGGCTTGCTTTCTGAATGGCAGCGAACTATCCTCACCACCTCTTTGTGTAGGAGCTTGCCATTGTCTGCCGCTAAACGATCCTTGAGATTGCCCTCTGCCCCTCGGGCGCCTGTATCTACCTCTTTGGGGTCTGTCCGTGGCTGGAAAGGACCAATTTTTGGAAGGCCCATTTCTACTGAAACGTGGAGGTTGTACCTGTACAAAATCTTTCACTGTTTGCATTGATTTAGCCTTTTCCTCCATTTTCTTTAATACCTCCTCAGCTTTAACACCAAATAATACATCCTTTTGTAGAGGAGCATCTAGTAATTTAGCTTTGACATGATCTGGTAAGGTTTGCTCCTTGAGCCAGGCATGTCTACGTATGACTGATCCTGTAACAGCAGCTCTACATGAGGCCTCTAGAGCATCAAAACCACACTGCAAGGTATGTTTACCCACTTGTTCTGCACTATGCATCAAATCCTGCAACTCCTTCAAGTCTGGTTGTTCAGGTTGTGACATTTTGCTTCTCAACTGTGATAACAGAAACTGTTGGTACTTTAGCATATGGAACTGGCAAGTTTAATGCCCTCATGGTTAAAGTGGCCGAGGTGTATACCTTTTTTCCCCACCTTTCTAAGGATCTGGAATCTCTCGGAAGGTAATGGATTTTTAGCAGTGGAGGCCTTAATTCCCTTGGGGCCCTGTGAGATAGTTTCTGGGTCAGCCGCATGGCTTTTGTATAAAAATTGGTGTGAGTCAGGAACCCGGTAGTACCTGTCAGGCTTGACTGGGGCTGGAGGTAAAGAATCCGGGTTAAGGCAGGCCTCCGAGTACACATCATCTAGTATGTCTAAGACAGGAGGTATAGCCAGAGACCTGTGCTGAGGTAGCAAGAGAAAATCCCTAAGCCTTTTCTTGGAATCTCTTGGCCTTCCCAGTGGAAGTGCTCCCTTAAGGTATGCAAGGTTTCCCCAAATGAGTAATCCTCTGGGGGGAGACAGAGGGAATGGACTCCTCTGCATCAGAATCTTCAAAAGGGGAGTAAGAATGTTCCTGTTCATCAGAGTGCTCTGAAATAATGGAGGCCTGGTCAGAGGAGGGGGATTCTTCCTCCACTCTGGGCCTTTTGTCCGGGGGGGGTTGAGAACCCCTGATAAGAGTAATTAAATCCTCAGCCATTTTAAGCATCTGTTTTTTAGGCATGGGGCCTGGAGAAGGGCCCTGTGTAGCTTGTCTCTTAGAATGCATGGCTGTTTTAGACTTAGTGAAAGTCTTGATGGAAAAAGAAGAGGAAGGTCTGAAGACACCTTGAGAGGAGGCAGACCTGTCTACATTTTGAGATTCACCACCAAAAGTGGCTTCGATATCTGTAGTCGGGATGTGGGCCGAGGAGCCTGCGACCTCGGGCACAGAAGACACCGCCAATGAAGTGTCGTCGGTAGGCAGGGGCTGCGTAGGTGCCTCGCTGAGAACCAGACCACCTGTAGTCGGCTTTGGCGTGGTGTCGGTAGAGGCCGCGGACCTCATGTGTCAGTCCTTATCTTTGCGTTTTTTAGACAAAACTGGAGTCGGAGTATCTGACGACATAATATAGTTAAATTTTTTGCCAAAATAGTGCTGGGCGAACTCCGCCCGACACTTAATGGTGCATTTGTTGAATGTAGCACAAAAACGACAGACCGAGACGTCGTGGTCTGGGCCTAAGCAAAGAATGCAGAGGGAATGAAAATCCTTATGCGGTATTTGCTTCCCACATGAAATACAATTATTAACTTTGTCTGACATCGGTCTGAGGCAAGAAAAGTTTCCCCAATGGGGTACTTAGCTTTCAAGAAGACTTCGGTTGCAAAATGTTCGTAATTTCAGGAGCTGGCCGACCGGCACTTGCGAACTGCTTCTGCTTCGGGCACCGCGTGGCAAGAAAGACTGAAGAAAATGGCGTCGGCTGGTTCTTTAATACCCCTGTCGCACTGATGTCAGGGAAGAAGCGACGACAACCGACGCCGGACCTAGACTTTGGAATTCGGCCGACCGAGGACCCGCCTCACGGCAGGAGAACCCTTCTGTTATGACTGCAGCTGTATGCACGATGAACATCCATTGTTGCTTTAGACCAAAAGAGGGCACCACAATGATTCTTGAAGAGTTCTTCTGAATCTTCAGAATGACCCTGAATATTAGTGGAAATGCATACAGGAAAATTTCTGTCCAAGGAAATGAAAAAGCATCCATTTTTCAGGCCTGTTTGCAAGGGATCTTGGACCAGACTTTCTTTGCTTGTTTTGAATGGTGACAAATACTTCTGCTTGAAGCTTCCCATAACTGGATCAATTCCTGGAAAATCCCCTTGTTCGATGTCCATTCGTGGAGGTCTCTCCTGGTCCTGCTCAGCTTGTCTGTCAAAATATTTTGCTCCAACAGAACGTAGGATGCTTGGAGGGTTAGACTGTGCTGAATTGCCACCTCACAGGCTACCACTTCCAACCTGCACAGAAGGTAAGATCCGGTACCCTCCTATTTACAACTTGACTCTGGAGTTGTCTGTAATCACTTAAATAGGTCTTGGTTAATCACAGATGATACAGAAACTTGACTGTATTTATTACTGCCAAACTCTCTTTGACATTTGTGTGTTTTGGTTTGTACTGTTTGTTCCATAAGCTACACTTTTACCCTATAACACAGCCCCCCATGCAAAATCTGATGCACCCTTTAAAGATTGTGGGGTTGTTAAAGAAACAGGGAGACTTGGAGTTGGGGATTTCTGGTCTTTCCACCAAAGTAGTTCCCTCTTTACAAAGCCCAGCACTAGAATCTGGAAGCTTAGGGGGTGAAAATGTTAGGAACATACTTTCTGGAACCACTGATTCTTCCTCGTATGCAGTCTAGCAAAGGAAATCAGGAGAATCATAGATGCCATGCACCCTAAAATCCTGAGAAATACCATGGCTGAAGTCTCCGAATGCAAAAGCTCAGGAACAGGTTTAGATAAAAGATCCACTTTCTCTTGTGGAAGAAACTCCTTCTGAATAGATGTACACAAAAGGCAAAACAGGAATACTATCCTGTGTGATGGAATGAGAGAGGATTTTATCAAATTCACTTGGAAGCCTAGGCTAAGAAAGACTTTTTTACCCAAGTAAGAGATTCCTAGCACTTAGAAAAAGACTGTGCAAAGATAAGCATGTCATCTGAATAAGGAAAAACATGAATACCCTGCAGTCTGCAGAGGTAGACACATTGTTACCACCTCTGAAGTAGTAAATAAACAAAAAAGATTAATGCAGAGAACTGAAAGATTAATCCAGACACACAAAATGTTAGAAAACGTCTGAACCATGTGGCACTAGGAATGTGATAATCATCTTAAATCTAGTGTTAACAAAAAAACAGGGGAAGAATGAAAGGTAATAGGCTGAACAGATAACATTTTACTTTAGGAAAATTTCACTCACTGGTTTAGAAAGGAGATATCAATAATTGGTCTCCAAAATAACTGCTTCTTTGGCACCAGAAAAATTCATGAATAAAAACCTTTTCCTTTCTGACAGGAAGGAACTGGTTCTAGTACTCCCACATAAAGCATTTGATGGAAGACTAGAGGAAATAGAGGGATCTGATTTGGAGGATAATGGAGGAATTGCCTGGAAAGGAGGTGGAGACTTCTTATGCCATGTGCATTCTTTTAGACCTTAAGAACACACTTGTCTGTAATAAATAAAAAAAGAAGAATTAGATTTTGGGACAATTTTAACTGGATTTCCAGGATGGGAAGAGGAATGCTGCAATAGTCATTCAAAAAAGAACAATTCAATAATTCAGAAGGTTCCCTCCTTATTTCTACTTCCCTGCCACTTTGAAAGTCTGCTTGTTAGAAGCTTGTTAAAACTGCTCGTTTTGTTTTTTGTAAAATTAATCTAAATTTGATGAAAAGTTCTTTGTAAACTTCCCCCTTTCATCAAATTGTTTCAGCATCTGAGCAGCAGAGTGGGACCAAACGATTACCCTTATTCAATGGAGAGTTTAGAATGTTACTTTTAACATCTACAGGAAACTTCTGTGCATGCACCCAAGCATACCTTCTCATAACAGAAGCAGATGCTGCTTCTCTGGACACAATACCCACACAATCATAAGCGTACTTTGTTACTGTTTGAGTAAATGGGAAAGAGAAGCAATTACAGCATTCATAGAGGAACTTAATGTCTGAAGAAGGAAAACTGGCAGTAATGTTTCTCATATTCTAACATCTAAAACTGTTTTACTTTTACGCGGTTCAAGGCAGCAGTATGCTGAATGGTACCACAACACTAATTGTACCAAACTATGGTAAGTGGTAAATTAAAAAAAAAAAACTGCTAAAATAGAAAATAATATAATGGCAACTCAATAAAGTAGTATTTTAGACCATTAAAATACTCTGCATACTGAGAAGTTCAGCACCATGCCCACAATGGAAAAGGCGTACAATGCAAACTATCACACTAATGTGGCTGTGAATACCTCTGAAACAATGACTACACTACCTATATAAAAATGCTTCAACTTAGTCCCCCTTTGCAATTTCATCACAAAACTTCACTAGGAGTTCAGCAATAAAAATCACCTAAAACTGCTACTCCACCCTCATGATTTTTATTACAGCACAATGTTAATTGGACTACACTGTTTTAGCTGATCCAGTCTATGGCACACTATATAAAATGTATGGCAAAAAAAAAAACCCTCTAGTGAAACAAACAACTCAATAAAGATGTATTCTAAGGTCATTACTGAACTTGGTATACTGAGCAGCACTTCAGCACAACACCTATATAAGATACAGAGTATAATGTGAAATATCAGACTATGGCAGTAAACACCTCTGAAACAAAGGATATGTTCTCCATTAATGAAAGACTATATCTTAGTCCTCCTTTGAAATTTCATTAAAAAAAAACTTTTAAGCAGTACCCACTGCGAGTTCAGCTGCAAAAAAAAAAAAAAAATCACACAAGTTTGCCACTCTACCCTTAGAAGTGTTGATATAGCACAATGCTAAATTAAACCACGTCATTTTAGTTGTTCCAGTCAACTGAATGTTATCTATAGCAGGTGACCAATGAAATTATTTTTTTCTGTTGAAATACAAAAAAAAAAAATGCTGTCATCAATATAATGACAATTCAGTAAAATCTCATTCTAGACCATTACTTCATTTGAGGAAAAGTTTAACACAACAATCACAATGAAAATGGAATATACTGCAAAATATCAAACTGATATTGAATAAATCCGAAACAGTGGACATGCCACTTATATACACGTCGAGTGTAAAGCAGTGTAGTCAAATTAAACAGCATATAAAAGACTGCTTTTTTACCCTCAGAAATTTCAATGCGGCTCAATTCTTTATATCATTCTACAACTTCAGCTACATGAATCTGAAGAAATGCAAGTTTTCTGAAGAAATACAGCATATTTGTATTTCTACTCCAGTGTGGTCTCAGTGTCCATATATTCTGGATATTAGTTTTACCTTGTCTTGTGAGAAGTTGTCAGACAGCCCCAGGTGAAAACTGTTTGTACTGTCAGACTGTTGACAAAAATCCCTCTTCAACACTGGATATTTCTGCTTCTGGTGTAACACAAAAAAGACAAACTCTGTATATCACTGCCTTTTACCATTTCAAGCACAAGTTACACAATACACCTAATGCAAAATGAATATAAAGCTTGGTAGAACTTCATCTTCTAATGGCCATGTAAGCCTATTGATGGACACCATCAATATATAGGGTTGTAGTTCTTAAAAGTGTTTCACATTTTCTAGCAAAACTTTTGGAAAAGAAATCTAGAAATGCAATTATACACTATAATTAGACTGTGCTAAGTAACAGAATAACTGTATTGAATTTCTGAGTGCTAAATGCACATTTCCTTGTAATCCTATATATTTACATACACACAACCAAACACGTGTATACGTTTTATATATATGTGTGTGTATATATATATATATATATATATATATATATATATATATATATATATATATACACACACACACACACACACACACACACACACACACACACACACACACACACATATATATATATTTAAAACAGCATTTCTAATGATAGAAAAAAAGAAGTTAAGTACTCACCATAACGTTATATCTGAGTAGTTGTACTTCATTTGTCTTCAACCTGTGGGTTACGGATCCATATTGGATCTGAGCCTGCAACTTTTACTAGTATCTGCTCCGGGCTCCAAACAACTCCTCCCCTTACCCATAATACACCTCCACTGCCTTCCATCCCCAGATCAAGTTTGCTGAACCTTATACTGATAACCCGGCCTGAAAAATTCACTTGTGACCTATACTGCAGCCCGTAGGCTTATCATATGCCAAGGTCCGGGGGAAGGAGGGAGGGACGGTTGAAGACAAATGAAGTACAACTACTGAGATGGAATGTTATGGTGAGCACATAACTTCTTTATCTGAAGTAGTTTACTTCATTTGGTCTTCAACCTGTGGGACAGAGTCCCCAGCTACTAAACTCCTGGGAGGCCCTCATGGAAGGATATTCCGGAGCACCGTGGAACCAAAGGATGCTCTCCTTCTGGAAGTCAAATCCAATTTGTAATGAGAAATAAACATATGAGATGAGGACCAAGTAGCTGCAGAACGAATATCACCCAAAGACACTCTAGACCAAAAGACCGCAGACGTAGCCATGGACCTAGTGGAAAAAGCTTTCATCTGACCTGGAGGAGTCATGCCTCTGTCTTTATAGACCAGCAGGATGCATGAAGAAATCCATCTAACTACAGCGACCTTGGAGATTGTATCCTTCTATAAACCCTTTTTGGAGAACCTAACAATTGATCAGATTTACAGAAATTTTTTGTCCAGTGTAAATAGAATCGTAACTGTCTATAAACTTCTAATGTGGAGTTTCTATTCCATCTTGTTACTAAAATTAGGAAAAAATAAAGGCAAATTGATGGTCTGATTGATATTGACTGGTGATGCCACCTTAGGAAGAAAGGATGGATTGGTTCAAAGGGAAACCCTATCTTTGTGAAAAATCATGTAAGGAACTATGATGGACAAGGCCTGTAATTCTGAAACCCTTTTGGAAGAGGTTATAGCCACCAGAAAAACTGTTTTCCAAGATAAAAATTTCAGATCTGCAGTTGCGGCAGGCTCAAAAGGCAGAGTGACTAAAGCTTGAAGAACCATAGTAAGGTCCCATGAGGGAACAGGATCTTTGACTGGGGGGGGGGGCATAACAAAACGGTGCCTTTAATAAAGGTTTTACACAGTCTGGAAGAGGCTAAAGAGGCAGAATTCTCACCTACATAAAAATGAGAGATGGCAGCCAACTGAACCTCAAACAGTAGTGGAAATAGGGGCCATGAAAGGGTCTAAACTCCTTTGAGAGGCCCAAAAGGAAAAACATTTCCACTTGCTGCGATAAACCTTTCTAGTCGAGGACTTATGAGCAGTCACCAAAATAGATCTAACTGAGGAGGATAGTCCAGGAGTCCTAGCAATCACAGGAATGGAGCAGCCAAGCTGTGAGCTTCAGGCTGTGAGATTAGATCCTGAATGGGATCTAGGATCCAAGTCATTGCCAGAAGGTGAGACCAAAGGAAGGGAAACCATACCTGGTGAGGCCAGAATGGGGCAATGAGGATCATTTTGCTCCCCAGTTGACGAGCTTTCTGAAGAAACCTAGGAATGAGAGGTACTGGCAGGTAAGCATACAGAAGACCGGGAGGCCAAGCATGAACTAGAGCATCTCTGGGGGACCTCCCTGGCAGGGGGATCAAAGCGAAAAACTTGCTGCACTTCACGTTGGAAGGAGATACGAAGAGATCGCAGCAAGGCTGACCCCACTCGCCAAAGATCTGTTCCACTATGGGCAGATTAAGAGACCACTCGTAAGGCATCAGAATGGTCCAACTTAGCCTGTCTGCTAGGATGTTGGACCGTCCCGGAATTTGCGTTGCGATGAGAAAGCGACCGGTGGAGATCGCCCATTCCCACACTCTCATGGCCTCTCGACAAAGGGGGTGGGATCTGGTCCCTCCCTGTTTACTGATATACCAGACCATTGACATAGTGTCTGACTGAATAGCAATCGTTCCCAGAGGAAGAAAGGCATGAAGGGCCTTTAATGCTAGAAGGACCCTCCTCATCTCTAGGACATTTATGTGCAAGCTGGTCTCTATGGGGGACCACATGCCTTGGACTGTCTTGCCCAAACAATGCCCCCCCCCCCCGAGTTGGGAGGCATCCGTGGTCACTGTGGCTTGGGCCAGGGCTGATAAAAGGTCCTCCCTCCAAAATGTCTGGACAGCACATCCACCATAAGAGGGACAACAGACAGACTCGATTGAGTTAAATTGGACATGTCAATGGCAGTTCCAACAGGGACCACTGTACAGCTAGAGTCCACTGTACAATTCTTATGTGCAACCAGGCACACGGGAGAAGAGTTATGGTCACCACCATCGAGTCGAAGGCCCTCAACACCGACTCCGCCATTGGTAGATGAGAGTGGTAGATCAGAGACACATGCATCATCAGATTTTGAACTCTCTCCGAGGTCAGGAAGATTTTGCACTGAAGAGTATCTATCCTGGCACCAATGTAGTCTATCACCTGTAAAGGATCTAGGAGAGATTTAGATGTGTTGATTGTGATCCCCAAATGTAGGGCATGAGTCAGGAAATAATCCCTGGTTTGGGAGAGTAGATGCCTGGTGGGAGCAGTGAGGGGCCAATCGTCCAGGTACAGATAGACCTGAATCCACTGAAGACTCAGGTAAGCCACTACCACTTCCATCACTTTGGTAAACACCATGGGGGCTGTGGTAAGACCAAAGGGTAGGGCTCGAAATTGGTAATGATTGACTCCTAGCCAGAAGTGGAGGAACCTCCTGGAGCTTCTGTGCATTTTTATGTGATAGTAAAATTCTGGAGCTCTAACGAGCACATCCAGTTGCTCTCTTGCAGGTACAGCATGATGGAATGGAATGTGACCATCCGGAACTTCTCTTTGGCAAATGGCAGGTTCAGGGTACAGAGGTCCAGAATGGGCCTTAAGTCCCCCGTTTTCTTTGGCACCAAAAAAGAACCTGGAATAGAAGCCCGATCTGGACTGATCTGGGGGGACGGTTTTGAGGGCTCGTTTTTCTAGCAGCTTAGAAATTCCCTGTGCTGCTGCCTCCCTTTGCATGGGTGGTACATCTGGGAGATTTGGGGGAACCCACGAAGGGGATAGAGTATCCTCTGGATATGATCTGAAGCATCCAGTGGTCCATTGTTATGGACTCCCATGCCACTAGGTGCAAGGAAAATCGTCCCCCGACTACCTCCAGAGTAGAGCAGTCGGGCAACCTCTCAGGGTTGCTGCCCAGGTCTGTCCAAGAAAGGTTCTCGAGACCCAAAATTCCTTGGATGCCTTCTGCCTCTGGGCAGTCATCCATTCTGTCCCCCTCTGCCTCTGGGGGAAGAAGAGCCCTGAGTGTCCCGGGAATACTGTGACTTCCGGAACCACATCTTCTTTTGCCCTCTCTGGTTCCGGGAAAAGGACCTTTGAGGGTTCGAGAAGCAGACCTGACGGCAGACAGTGTCTTCCCATCCTTATCACTCTGGACTATCTCTTTGATGGTCTTACCAAAGAGTGTAGAGCTGTCATAAGGGGTACTGGCAAAGGACGCCTTGAAGGGTTCTGAAAATTGACATAACCTGAACCAAGCATTGCACCTCATGGACACGCCGGACCCAGCCACCCTAGCCGCTCCTTCTGTAACATATGAAAGGAGTCGCATGGATGTGTTAGATACTGCTTTTAAAGTGGCCATCCTCGCGGAGAATGAAGCCTTGTCCTCCTGTGACATGGACTTGGGGGGGAGACTCCTCCAGCTCCTTTACCAGGTCACATTGGAGTCTGGTGACATGGGCCAGGTAGTTCAGTGCCCTAATCGAAAAGGTAGCTGAAGCGTAAACCCACTTCCCTAGGCAGTCCATCATCCACTACTCTCAGTCAGAAGAATGGACTGAGGAACTCTCCTTAGCAAGTTCCTTCTTAGTGGCTACTGATACCACCATAGCGTCTATGGGGGAGTCCTTGTTCCATGCTGGTCTGTCTATTGGGGGGGATTTAAAATCTTATCCGGTCTTTTTGGGATAGGTTCCAAGGTGTCCAGTTCCTTCCATGCACGAGAGGTGACCATATCCACAAAAGGATCCACGGGAGGGGACACCCAGGAAGGAGATGGGCCTGTGCCGAAAGCCTCCAGGAACACGGTTTCATCAGAAGAAGGTTTGGAGGCAGACCAACCTCCCCATTGGCACAGGATTTCCATGATGTCTCCAAAGGAGACATCCTTGGGGAGGTGACCTAGTGGAACCTTCTCCATCATCCAAGTTCGTGTCTTCGGCGAGGGACTCGGGGGAGTCCAAGTGCCTCCTCTTGCACGTATGCTTGCGAGGTACCTCTCCGGTGAGGCTCTCTGGGGGGAGCTCGCAAGCTACTTGCTCCTCAGGGGGAACCGTCTGGGGCTCGAGTATGGGCTGTCCCTCTGGTAAAACAATGGGGACTGTAGACAGAGCCGAGGGGGTCTGGGTGGGGTCCGAGGGGGCAGTCAGGGGGTCTCAATCCATCAGAGAAAACCCTTTCTACCATGTCGAATGCTGAAGGACAGCAAACTTCCTGAGAAACCAATAAGGAGGCCGGTCTCCTCGGGTCCGATGAGAGAATCGGAGCCGGGCCCGAGGTGGACAGAGCTCTGAGGGAGGGAACCTGGCCCGACAACATCGGAGCTGAAGAAAAAGGTTCCACTCCCTCGGATCCGACACCCAAGCTCCGGCTCCCAGAGTGGCTCGGATCCGAGTTGGTCGGATTTGATAAGCTCCAAGAAGCTGTCGGCATCGAGGAAGCAGGTACCATCGGCGCTGACCCCCTGTCCAAAGCCAACCTCGGACCCGAATACTCCGAACCTGAAGGTCAGATCAGAGAAGGAGATGTAGGCTGGAAAAAAGGAAGTGAGCTCCCCCCTCCTGAAGGAGGGGGGGATGGCAAGACCCCCATCTGGATCAGAGTACGGATAAACCTCCTCATCATTTTATCCAGATCAATGTCGGACAAGGACTGGGTGGACCTCAACGAGGCCACGGACTCCAACCTGGCGGGTTGGGACACGGAGGCCTGAGAAGCTGAACGTGTCTTCTCCGGCTCCGGGGAAAACCTCAAAGATCAGAGCCAAGGGGAGTCACGGATCCATGGCATTTTCACAGGTGAAGCGAGGTCCAGAGACCTCTTTCGCTTTTCCCTTGCCTTCGACTCTCTCTCCTTCTCACTACCCCTTTTCTGCTCCACTGCCACAGGCTTTTGTACAAGATGTTGAGTCCCAGCCTGGGAGGGAGGAGAAGCCTGGGGAAGAGAGGAAGGATAGGCAGCCACAGCAGCCGCTGTGAGCAAAGCTGGAGATGAGGAAACAGACTCTGAATGGAGAAGAAGGCCTTTGACAGCCAACTTGGCCTTCTCATCTTTAATGGCATGGGGGTTGAAGCCCACACAAATACTGCAGTCCACACTCAGATGGGCCACGCCCAAGCACATAACACACACAGTGTGGCCATCTGCAGGGGATAATTTATGGCCACACTAAGTGCAACGCTTGAAAATAAGCTTTTCAGCCATACGGTTAGTAGAAAGAGAACTTAAGAAAACAATTGTTTCTTTCTTACCGCCCCACACATACACATACACATACACACACACACACACACACACACACACACACACACACACACACACACACACACACACACATACACCCACACCCACTCACCACTGTCGTACACAGCAAACACTGAGGGGGGGAGCAAAAATCCACACAGCAATATAAACTACTCTAACTACCATAAAACACTACAACTCGATGCACCAAGTGAGGGGAGGAGAAAGGGGAACCTATGCTAACACTACTTAATACATTTTTGAGAAAAAGGATACTCAAAAGGTTTTTATCCACTTGACAAAGTTGGAGCTCAAGAGATCACAATGCAAAGCTATTCACGGCAAACGAGATCTGGGGATGGAAGGCAGTGGAGCTGTATTATGGGTAAGGGGAGAAGTTTGGAGCTTGGAGCAGATGCTACAAAAAGTTGCCGGCTCGGATCCGATACGGATCCATAACCCACAGGTTGAAAACCAAATTAAGTAAACTACTTCAGATTATCACTTTCATGCCCTCCAAACATGCACACACATATACATATATATGATTTTCTCTATTACATATTTGCCCCATGACAAAAGATAAAACTGAGAGTTTGTTGTAAACTGAATCTAACGGCATCTGCATTATTAGGAAGGCAATGAAATTAGAGAGCGAACTCAAAATCCAAATCATAGGTTGTGTCATTTAATGTGTTTCTTAAAAGACAATAAACCACTTCAGCTCCTTCTGCATATATAGTTCCCCAGTACAATGTGCCCCTTTTAAGACAGTACACCACCTCCAACTGTGGAGAAGTTACATAAAGATAATGGCCATGCTGCTGTGAGCCTGCTGCCCCCCTGCAAAAAAAACAAACGCTCACAGCCCCATTCATTCCTGGCAAAGCATGCAATTTATGACAGTGGTAATGTAACTGCTTTGTTCTTTCTCATACAGTATGTTTCCACATCCTTTCACTGAAGAGGCACACACTTTCATCTTACCTCTGATATTTGTAATAAAAATGAAAGAAACAATCTATCACAGAAAAGTACTTTGACTTGTTGCTATGGGACACATACACAGTCAGTCACCCAGTACAGCTGTTATCAATGAATGTTTAAGATGGATCGTGTAACTCCCCTCTGTTTTCACACAATGCCAAAACCCCCAAAACAAGATAGCCATTTTCTCTGCCCATGTCAGATGTGTAACAGTGAAGAAAGTGAAATGCATAATGTCCTCAATAATGAAGTTCAACTTTATCTTCATAGGCACATACTGGCCCAAACAACATTCATATCACGTAACTGTTCTGTTTTTTAAAAATAGCCCAACTCCATATTCACAAAAGACTGTCATCACAAAAAGTGGCTGTGAATAGAACAAATGGGCAATGTAAACATTTCAACTAGTAACTCTACAAGCTGCCCCTCAGCCAAGCCATGGCAGCAATAACTTCACTATACTCAACTGCTCTTTACTTTCAACCACAGACTGCCCCAAACACAGAGCCACTCATGGCTATTACCTGCAGCATGTAATCACAAAGGTGGAATGAATAATGGGAACAGTAATGTATTTGATCTTGGTGGTACAGTAACTCGCACCTCAATCCCTGCTTACTAAATTATATGTATGACAGACAGAAACAGAGGAGGACAAGACCATGCTTTCTGGCAGTGCGCACTGTGTCATCCAGAGATGTAACCAGTCCTTCTGGTAAATAAAAACATATACATGCAAATACTGCTGAAGATTAATGCGTCTGCTGCTCCTGTTAGTATGTAATAATAGGAATACAGACTATCAGGAAAGCACTGCGATAGGTTGCCCTTAGCAGTGAATCTCGGGTGCTTTAGATTACACAGCAATAGGACACAGTTTGACTACTCACAATCTGTTTCCAAGTTAGTATGACTTCTCATTTCTACCTCACATTTCTCACCGATTTTAATGGAAAGTTTTAGGGTAATTACTTGGATAGTACAATTATGGTACTACAGAAATAATTACAATGACAGTGTCCTGGACAAAATAATTTTTATTCAGTTTTATACTAAAACAATGCCTGGACTAAAACCGAGCTGTCTCAGCACCCACAGTGAAGCCCTTTTACCATGATGCCAAGACAGTTCAGGACCTTACTAGAAAATGGAAATCAAAATCTAAACATCCAGTCTTGAAGTAATGAACATTGTAAAAGAGATAAAAGAACTGAAAGTGGGATCTTTTGAAAAGAGGAAGAACAAACTGCATAGAAATAAATGGAATTTGTGAGACTCCATGCAAAATAATGTTCAGAAGTAAAGTTTAAGGGAGGGCAGGAATTGAGAAATGTATACAATATTAGAGAGAATACTGTTATAAAGAAAGAAAATATGTGTAATGCACAAAGCCTATAAATGGAAAATGTTAATATATACATATTTTTATATAAACGGATGGATACTTGTTTTGAGGGATAATTTAATGAAGGTGTTTTAACTCAGGACCGGTTACAAAAGTGTTAAATCTGAAGCAAAATTTCGAGGACTAAAAAGTATGGAACACAAAAAAAAAAATTGGGAAGAACTAGGAGGATGGTTCTAGTTGACTGCTCACCAGATCTTTTATTAAGCCAAGCAGATCAAGGTTTATTAAGCTAACTTGATAATGTAACACTCTACAAATGATGAGCATGTAAATATTTAAAATATATATATATATCTATACATGTTATTAAACAGAACAGTTTACCTAACCTAATGATTAAACAGTTTACAAAAAGTATTAATGATTTTTCCACTTCAGCATATTTTAGAAAGACAATGAAGAAAAAAAGACGTTACACTTGTGACTGGTATGAGGAGAGAGTGTGTGTGTGTGACTGGAAGTAAACTACGACTCTTGGAAATGCAAGACTTTTGTTTAGCACCATTCATAAGTCTTGTACTAGAAATAATGAAAAGCTATGTTTGAAAATGGTATTAAATTAAAAGGGGCTATGTCACACAATTTGGGAAACAGTTAACAAGTCACTATGTTGTTCTAGAACACAAGGAAATTCCTACTGAGATTAGGAGGGTAATGTGCACATGCTTTCTTTTAGCAATAATTGACATTTATAGGCATGTGTAACATCCCATCAATACTATAAGGAAATCTCTGGAAATACAGCAAATAACACTTTCACACTGTATACTTGTAACATGTTATTTTTTTAAAATGTAACATAAAAAGTTAACACAGTGTAATCCATTACCTTTTAACTTATTTTTGCTATTTTTAACAATCTTATATTTAACTTACATTTGTATGACAAATCAGCCAAGTTCATCCACAACACATCAATGTTCTTTGCAAGAGAATCTTTCCTGGACCTCATTCAAAAATGGGCAGGTTTACCATCAATACTACATGGAAATTTGCGTAACTACAGTAGAATACAGGGATAACAATTTAACTTGCATGATACTTACTTTTTTTAGATGTCATTTTTAATTGACATTTTATGTGAAAAATAGCCACATTTATTCTCAGTGATTCACCTAATACCCATGACAGTACTTTGCTACAGAACCTTTCCTGACCCTCATGCAAAAACAGGCTCAATTACTTTCTTCTTTGCAGCTCACAAAAGATCTCTTCACCCTAAAACCACCTCATAGTTAGTTCAACATTACTCTTAAAGGATTTCTGTACAGCACTTCATTGTTAACAACTGCTATTTTAGCTCCTTACCATGGGAAAATTATCAATTTATAATGCCATTTTAGCCACTAAAACAAATCTAGTGACTGCCAACAGGAGTGTATTTTCAGCCATAATCCAACTTCAAATAAAGTCATTAAAAAGCAAAATAATGCTATTAACATTAAATAGTTAGCAATTTCTCAATCTAACTGAAGACAATGTGGCAGAACTGCAGAAAGCCCAGTCAGTCAGTAAAATCAATCTCATTATGAATCCAACTGCTACACTACAATACTTAAATAGTATAGCAGAAGACAATGTGAAACAAATAAGAGACTAGAAAATACTAAAACAAAGAGTGAGAAGGTCACACAGAAGAAACAATCATGAGAGGTCACTCAGTGGAAGTTCTAGCTTGGCTGAAGTTTTCATTTAGTTTTTACTTATTGTTTTTTCTGTGTGACCGTCTCAGTCTTTGTTTTAGTTTGTTAGTTGGGATATTTTGCAGCCACCCTAATGGTAATGGACATCAGCTGGGTATAACAGACCTGTGTTTCTTATGCTTAGTCAAACACACTGCTTGTGCTGTGCTGATGATATCATAACAAGGATGAAATATGCATATCCACAGCTAGTGGGGTTTGGCTTTATTGGCCTGAAATTCTCCAGTGAAACGACTTAAAAATAAATAAGTCATGAGCATTCAGAATTGCCATATAGCTGAAACACCTGACGTTCACAAGAGTCATTTGCATATATCCCATATTCCTCTGATACAAGATGTTGGAGAGGTCACTCAGTGGAAGTTTTAGCTTGGCTGGAGTTTTCATTTAGTTTTTACAGACTAGAAAAAAAACGGAAAACTCCCCATCTCGTCACACTGATTCTGAGCAGACCTTCAAGGATGATATGATTGATGCATAAATTAAATTAGCTGTTCTGGAAGCAAAACAAGATACAACCGAATGCCAGTGCTTAGACAGAATTTACAGTCTGAAGGTCTTCCAAATTGAACATAAGGAAACAACTGTCTGGCATTTATAAAGCAGTTGCTTAATAAATGGACTGGAGTTCCTATACAAGAACAGCTTAACAGAGCATACTGGGTCCACATCAATTTTGAAGAGATGAGACTTAGCTAGGAACTGTTGCCATCACAAGAAGAGAATAATATCCAGGAATGATTGGGTGTAGTTTTATGAATACTGTACACAGATGAAGGGAAAGGAGGCTGCAGAAATAAAAAAAATAAAGAAGCAGCTTACATCTATATTTGCTTGAAGATCATCAACCAGTTGGATAAAAATAAGAAGTTAATGTTGGATTTAAAAACATAGAACACAACAGTGCTTGAGTTGCATCACTAGGGGAAGTGGCGGGGCAGGCTGGAACATATTGCAGTTTCACTGGTTGAATGCTTGGGATTCCATAAAAGTGTTACTAATACATCCTCTAGCAGCTTTAACTGAAGTTTAAGGGCTGTCTAACATTGAGTGACGCAAGTGTGTTTTTCCCGGTACAGATGAAGCTTCTTATATTCCAAAAGAAGTCACGCTGGGAAGGGAAATGAAGAAATTTGAGCAATTCAACTGTACCCTGAGGAAAGAACAGTTATAACTACAGAAAACACATTTCATACTTTAATCAAAATAAAAACAGTATGTGCAAAGACACTGAAAAGTAAAACATTACTTATTTAAATTCTACAGGTGAAGTAACATGATGTAATATTATAAAAATTCTTCAGAAAATTTTACATGCACAAAAATACATCATCTTGGTTGGAAATGTGGGAGAGCTACTATCTTCACCAAGAGGTTTTAAATTGAAATGTTTAAAGTACTATGTAAATGGAAGTTAAATGTTGACTAGAAGGACAGCAAGAAAAATGACTAAATTAAGCTGAACAGTTTTCTAAGAAGAAAACAAATAAGGGGCATAGATAAACACCACATAAGATTTAATTTATCTGTTCAGCATTTGTCAGAGATTATATTAAATAGCTGAAGCATCACCTAGAAAACATAAAGGAATGTAGATGATACACTAATTTATCAAGTGAACCCAGTGAAGAAATCCTCCAATTGTTTTAAGTTACTGGAAAAAATTCAGACCTCTCTGGATATAAAATACATGTTAGAACTGAAGTATGAAGATTCTATCAACCAAATTATACTTTAGTGCAGTGTCATCCATTTCTTTGGGGGTATGCAAGGATAAAATATATAGGGGTTTAGCTAACAAATTCAGTCCATATGTCAGTCAAAGTCATGGGAGGAAGTGAAGGAAGATTCTACAGAAAATCAGAAGGTGGAAGCTAATAGTGATGGATCTATACCATGAAGTGTAAACTATTAAAATGTTTATGTTCCCCCTAGTTAATACATGTAGAAAAAGTATTTTTAAACCCCCCCTAAAAGTAAGTATTTGAAAACATTACTGAAGAAATTAGAAGAATTTATGAAGGATAGAAATCATGCAAGAATGCCATGGGATAAACTAGTAATGCCACAGTTGCACAGAGGACTAGATGTTCTGAATCTATAAAAGAACTGAACAACTTACATGGATATGCTTAACACAATATGAAGACTAAAGAGACGAATGGAAAAAAAATGGCACTAGCATAGGCAGGACTGCCCAAGGAAACTTACCCTCTGGGTGAAGTGGGTATAGACTCTAACAATTAATGCATGCCAACAAAAAATGCAACCTGGAAAGGAAATTTCTGCAACTAAAGGAATTAAAAAGAGAGGCAATAAATTCTACCAATGGATATTTGGACAGAGGGAAAGTACAGCTGTGTTTAGAACTTAATCATAAATCTGGATGCTTGAGTAGTTCCACTTCTGCAGTCCTCACTCTTGAGATGCAATGCCTGCAACTGGACAGCCTTCTGGAGCTCTTTCCTTCTGTAGGACTCCAGCCAATGCCCTCCTTTCAGAGGGGGGGGGGTATCAGTAGTATAAAGAATGCATTGGTTGGCACCAAGTTTAGATCTTACTTGCACTGACAGAAGCAGGGAAGAAGACCCTGGCCCCACAGCGATATGAAACAGGTAGAACCTCCACTACTGTTCTAGGTCTGTCCCAATGTGCTGCAAAGAAGTTGTCTAGCAACAAATGATGAGGGCTTGATAGGACAGAAAAGGGGAGGAAGTTAAAGGAGATTGCACCCCAACCTCAAAGCAACACCCATGGAAAGCAGGAAAAGGATGATGGAGGAAGGAAGCTTGGAATGCAACAGTGAAACTATTCAAATATCTACAGTTATGGAAGTGTCTATACAATTTACTATCTTTATCAAAGTATTCACTGTTGTAGTCATCACTTTTTAGATGACTCCCAAAGCATTGTGAGAACTGTGGAGTCAAATTAGCTACCTGAAAATCAGACCTTGCTAAATAGCATATGCAAATCCTACTCTAGCTCTAGATGCAGCCTCCAAGTTCTAACATTTTGAAAAGGTTTGTAAAGAAAACAAAACAGCTGCTACTATGAAGGCCTTGATGGATACTCATCTAAAGACAGCTTTGGTGGCTTATGCAGTTATAGCTATAGGACTTGTTTCCCTAAGGTTCAGTAAACAAAAAGTAATATAAAGCCTTAGCCGCATGGAAATATTTGTTTATTAACAGGCTTACTCCCTTTCCATTATGCAAAGCAGACAATTAGCTGTTCCTAATTTTCTGCATTCTCCAGGTCTATATAGGTAGAACCTCAGCTGTCTATGCACCTAAAAGGAATGCAGGGTTCTTTCTCCCAAGTTCTGAGACTTTGGAGGAAAAAAAAAACTGGGAGATAAACAGTCTGGTTTAAGGTTAATTCAATTACTACTCTAGCCATAAAAGAAGCAGTTTAGAATGCTACTTTATAATTTAACACTTTTATTAAATTATCACTTAATACACAGGCAAACATACATTAGCAGAAAAAACACTAACATTTTTCCATTTACATACATTATACATCATATATTTTATTTCTTTGTAACTATTATCAGTCCACCATTACATAAATTGCTGAATTCCTGCCTTCCCTTAAATCTCACAACTCCAACTAAAAATTGTTCTGCATGTATTGTTCCCACAATTGCCATATTTATCTATGTAATTTGCTCCTTCCTTTTTTAAAGATCCTTCTTAAAATAGTTTTACTTCTTTTATAATAGTCATTATCTTTTTAGAATATTCAATACTTCAAATACAGTTGTTTATACTTTGATTTCCATTTTCTACTAATTGCTTTTTCGGCAGCCAAGAGGCTGAAATGAAGAAATGGCTTGCTGAATACAACAAGAAGAGATGTTTCAAAAATAATAGAATTAGAGGACAGAGCACATAGGGAAAACCATAGATTTTCTGCTGTATCAGAGAAGCTGGAAGGAAGAGATTGTATTAATTGTATGAAAATACAAATAAACAACTGGACTGATATTCCACAACAAGAATTGTTAAATGAAAGGGCACATCATATGTGTGCTCCAAACCTGGCTATGAGAAAACAACCTAGACTTCTAATAGTAAAAATGCAATCTTACCAGCAGGAGTTAATTCTGATAAAACTATGTCAGAAGGGCTAAACATTAAAAGTGGGAGCAGAGTGTTTGTGGAGAATGACTACTCATTGCACACCACGCAGAAGAGGAACAAATTTATTCCGGGCATTCTGAGAAACAGGCATGAGATTCAAACTGCTATACCCAGCTATCCTCAAAATATTTTTTTCCCTGGAGGAACAAAAACATTTTTTGCTGAAGTACATGCTAAGGAATAAATACAAATGTTTGTCCAAAAAAGTGAACTGCGAAACAGAAGTAGATTCTGCTTCTTGTTCTTCTGGCAATAAAGACCACAGAGAGACTGTGCCAATGAATCCTTTCCAAGTGTTTCAATGGACACTGATTGGGAGAGAGACAGAAAAAATGCACAGACGTTGACCAGAAGAATCTAGAGTGCACTTGATACAAAACAGAGACAGGGTTTGGGAGATGGAGATGAACAGGAATAGAACAAGAGACTGGAAATACTGGACTTTCTTGGACTCTGTTAAACCTGTAGGGGACTCTATAGCATATGCCTTACTTCACGTCATTAATGTTGGGGAAAAATACTCAGAAGAAGAGGAGGGAGGGAGTTAACTAAGTAAAACAATTTTTTTCTTAATAATATTGTTTAAGTGGTGCATGAATTTCTCTGCATGTTATAAAGTAAAGTTTTTCAGTTATTTTTAGGTTCGACTCTCAGCTAGAGCGTCTTCTGCGTGGAGACATGCGTGAATAGGCATACCTTCATTGAAGGTTGTGCGTTAGGGCTGGTAACTCAGCACGTAAAAATCAACTGCCAATCATTAGCGGACCGGAGTTCCGCTGTGGCGACCCCTAACCGGGAAAAGCCGAAAGAAACAACAATGGGGATACTAATGTAAATAGGTGCTTCTACTTATTATTTTTGTTTCTTTCTCCATTCTCTCTTTCTCCTTGTTTAGTTTTAAGAAATGTAGGCACTGAAATGTAAAAAGGGGGTTCTGGTTAAAAGAGTATGACAAAAGCAACATCCGTGTGCTTTTTCTCATTCTTGAATAGAGGAATCGCTGTGTTAATGTTATATAGTAACAAGTTTTGACAGAAAGCAAGTAAACGGAAAAAGAACATTTAAAGAAAGACTCCACCTTTGTTTACTGACCTATTTTAACACATCAAAATCACTCTAAGTGCTTTATTTATAATTTTAGCCTGTTTTCCACAACATGGCTACCAACAGGGCTTGATGTATCAATGTGATTTTGTTCTCCCTCAACCCTTTCTCTTTCACATAATGCTTTGTATGACTTATGTCAGACATAACGAAGTAACTGTGAATACCTATGCCACTGACAATGGGATTTGTGTGAGTCACTTATCTACTTTACCTTCTGTAAAATAACTGCTTCTTTTCTGTCTCTAATCACACTCATGTTTGGCTCAGACCTTGTTTTACCCTATACTTAAAAGTTATCAAGCTACAGCCAGAAAAGTAACTAAATTGCAGACCTTTGTTCAGGATTTTCTTTTGTAGTCCAAGAGGAATTGATTCTGCAAGGGTCTCTCAGTGCAGTGACAGTTTTAACACCTCTGCAGTAGTGTCGGGAGAGGGGACTGTCAATTCCTTGAACTACAAAAGAAAACCATGAACAAAGGCCTGCAATTTAGCTACTTTTCTGTCTGTAGCTGGATAACTTCTAAGCACAGCATAAAACAAGGTCTGAGCCAAACATAAATGAGGGTGATTAGAGACAGAAAAGAAGCAGTCCTTTTACAGAAGGTAAAGTAGATAACAGTGACTCACACAAATCCCATTATATGTCAGTGCTATAGGAATTCATGGTTACTTCCTTATGTTTAAACAAAAATCCAAAACATACATGGTAAAGCAGTAGGAAACACTTTCAGTCAGCCAAACTCTTCAGTCCAAGCTGTTTTTATTCTTCCAACGTACAGAGACACAGGTTGAGTGCTTTCATCCTCTAAACTGGGGACTTCCTTATGTCTGGCATGAGTCATACAAAGCATTATGAAAAAGAGAAAGGGTTGAGAAAGAACAAGATCACATTGATACATCAAGCCCCATTGGTAGCCATGTTGTGGAAAACAGGCTAAAATTACAAATAAAGCACTTAGAGTGATTTTGAGATGTTAAAATAGGTTAGGAAACAAAGACAGAGTGAAAAAAATATTTTTTTTTTAGTTCTAGGGTGGAGTTTTCCTTTAATACTATAAGGTCTTTTTTTCTAGTAAACAGTCCTGTATCTGGTTCTCATGTCACTAGCAGACAATGTGATAAAGAGAAATGGCTTGGAGAAAATGTTTTCTGGAAGCATTCAAGTGTTTCCCAGCTGGGAGAGCTACACAGATAAGGCAAAAATAGGCAGCACTTAACAGAATCACAGACTCTACCATATGTCTTAGCATGGATAAACTTTCTTTCTGTTCAGCTTGAGTCTGTGTGTGTGGCTGTCAGTTTGGAATGTATGTTCCTAAGGGGTAAAGCTTCAATATTTGAAGATGTACATAGTTCTGTGTTATTATTAAGTTACCAGATGGTAAGTTTTCCTAGTTTTTATTTGTGGGTTTTCAAGAAAACAAAAAGTTCTGCAAGATGTGACATAGGTTCAAATGGAGATGACAAGAAACAGTTGTATAAAAGATTAACTCGCCAAACAGTGCATGCATGTAACACAAAAGCTGCAACTAGACATTTAACAAAAAAGCTGTTATACATAAAAGGTGGGAATAATAATCCCTCAACAGTATGATTCTTTCTATAATGTCTTTAAACACTAATGGCTTCCCAGATAAATCCAAAAAAGAAAGTGTAGTGAACTCTATTAAAAAATGTACAGTGAAAATAGCTATGTTGTAGGAAACTCGCTTGGGAAAAGGACTAAACATGGGAATTTGACAAAGAAAGGTTTCCAGGGTGGTTATTCAGCAGAATACCAGAGGCAAAAGAAAAGAGGAGTACTTCTATTAATTGCAAGAGGAGCTCCAATGGTAATAGAAGAGGGGGAAAAAGACAGTAATGGTAGATTTGTAGTACTAACGGGCTACAGGCAAAGGAGAAAAATTACACTGGCATGTACTTGCATTCCACTGAAAACTGTTACAATACATCTAAATAAATTCTGGGAGAATAATCAGCTATCAGTACGGAACATCACTGATAGGTGAGGAATGGAATTTGATTTGCTACAGTGAAGATGTGTCAAGGGGCCCAGAAAGGGAATTACAACAAAGGAAGGTAGATTTTTAAATAAATTTATGAAAATATTTGGCATGGAATATGTGAATTCACTACTAGGAATTCTGAGTGAATTTACATATTATTCCCCAAGATACAAAACTGGGCTAGGCTAGACAGAATTTACATTTCATTGGAACATGTGCATTTAATTGAAGGTTTTGATACTCACCCAGTAACCATTTCAGATTATGCACCAATGTTGTTGTTGTTGTGTCTTTCGGCTTTTCCCGGTTAGGGGTCGCCACAGTGGAACTCCGGTCTGCTAATGATTGGCAGTAGATTTTTGCATGCCGAGTTGCCAGCCCTGACGCACAACCTTCAACGAAGGTACGCCCATTCACGCATGTCTCCACACAGAAGACGCTCTAGCTGAGAATTGAACAGGACAACGTCTTACTATGAGGTGACAACACTACCGCAGCAGCACCACCGCAGTATATCAGATTATGCACCAATAACTAAAATAAAAAAACACAGGGCAATGAAGTAAAAATGAGACACTGGCACTTTCCCAACTATCTGTGGAACAGAGAGAAATTTAAGGAAGGGTAGTGGTAATTATTCAGGAGTTATTACAGAAGATAGAAACTTCTTCTGAATATATAGCTAGGGAGTGGGAGAAAATTAAAATGGAATTTAAAACTAGGGTGGAAATAAAAGAAAGGGAGATATGGTTAGGAAGTAGCAATAATTTAGAGGGACTGACAAATATTAAAGTATTGCAAAATGGGGGGAATCTCACAGAACAAGCAGAAGAGCAACTATAGAATGATAAACAGAAAATAAGGGACTACACCTTGATAACATGCATGAGTTTAGAAAGATTGCTGTTAAGCAACTGTTTTTTGATAACTCTACAGCACAAAAACTTTTAGCACAACGACTCAGGCAACAGAAAGTAGAAAGGGCTGTCACCAAGCTTAGGGAGCCTATTACAAGGAAGATGACTAGGGATCCTGTAAAAGTATTAGAAATATTTCAGAAATTCTATGAAAGTTATAATAAAGCAGAGAAATACGGAAATCAAGAAAAGGTACAAATGGAAATGTTTATGGAAGAAGTAACTCTGCCAAGGCTAGAGGGAGAGGAGGCTCAATTACTAACAGTTAGGATAGGAGGAGATTAGATAAAAATGGTGACGTATAACCAAACTACAGTAAAGTCCCCACGATTACATGGTATTCCTATGGGCGTTTGGAAGTTCGGATGGAAAAAACTGATGAAGATCTGGAAGGTTTTGTTTAACAGTATTTTAAGAGGAGGAAAAGTACCAACATCCTGAAAGAAAGCAGTACTAGCTGTATTACCTTAAGACGGTAAAGATCCATCAGACACAACTTCATATAGGACCATTTGAATGCTAAATCATTATAATAAAGTGTTTATGTCTATAATGGCTAAAAGAATGGCAACAATGATGACAAAATTGCTAGATATGGATCAATGTGGTTTTGTGGAAGGGAGGCAAACATCTAACATAAACAGAACAGTGATGATCTAGAGGGAAGCAGAATGTAAGAAAATACCACTGTTGCTAGTGGGTCTTGACGCAGAGAAAGCATTTGACAGAGTAAACTGGGATTTTATAAGCAGAGCAATGGAAGCATTTGCATTCCCTGATAAAACTATAAGGTTGATTAGGAGGACATACGAAGGATCCGTGGTGAAAATTAAAGTGGGTGCAGTCCTCTCTGATAATCTCTGCTTGAGCAGAGGAACCAGGCAGGGGTGTCCCTCCCTTCCACCCTTTATTTGCATTATATTTAGAACAATTGGCAAAGAAAATAAGAGACTTAAAAATTCAAGGATATAATTGGTATGGTAGTCATTAAAAGTTGGCTCTATTTGCAGATAGCATTATTGTACCGGACAAAATAAGAAAAAGACATTATTTTGTTGTGGAACATATTGAGACAGTTTCAAACCTTTTCAGGATACAAAATTAATGAAGCAACATATGTGGCTACAGTGGTAAATTATGTACCCACATATAGACTGGTTCAGCAATATCCATATTTATGGAGACATGATAAAATGAAGTATTTACTAGTATGGATAAAACCAATACTAGTGTGGCAGCTAAGGATATGTAGGAAGAGACTAAACAAACGTTAATACAAAAACTGAGAAAATGGAAGCTTTGTTATATGAATACTGATAGTAAGATACGAGCAGTTAAAATGTATTTTGTCCCTTTAGTCTATACACTGGTCAGGCATATTCTTATCAACCAAAGGAGATGCTATGGATAGCAATTACTCAAGAGCTGAAGGATATTATCTAGGAGGGGAAGACAGCAAGAGTCAAGTGGGATAAGCTTATTCTTCCAACAGAACAGGGTGGATTGGGATTACCCGAGCTGAAGGGGTATTTCAGAGCAACACAGTTAAGGCTCCCATACATTGCATAAGAGATGATGATGAAACATGGGGGGGAGCTCAAGTAACGGGGAGACTGGGATTTGGGATGCAGACCTTTAAGGCAAATAATCATACAGAATATTATATTCATAAAGTAGCAGAACGTCTTCTAAGAACTAAGCCAACACTGGAATGGAGAAAAGAGATTCTGCCGATAGGGATGGCTGCAATTAGGGATACAGACAATAGGCAAGATGGGGCGGGAATGTATTGGAGAAAACTGGCACAGGAACCAAGGTACTGGGAGCAAATAACTAGAGAGGGAAAGGTAGAGTGGGAAGATGCCAAAACCTTATTTGGACTGCAGGCTAAAGACTGCCTTCCATATCAATGACTGATATCAGAGTACAGGCAAAGAGAAATAAATGGGGGGGGGGGGTCCTAAACATATGACCAGCACTGGCAGAGTTAGTAGAATCTAGCAACCAAAACAAAAACTCTAGCAGGCAGCCCAATAAAGCCCAACAAACAAAAGTGAATCAAATAAAAGAAAAAGCTAGGAGTCTGACTGTAAAGCACGATAATGGTGAAGCTTTAAAATACACAAGATTCTTTCTCAACACAACATAAAATCAACGATGGTAGTTTTGAGGAATATGAATGGCCAAAGTATGTGTTTAAGGAAATTGCGTACGTGATAATCTGAATGCATTAAGATGGACTTTGTACTGCAAACTCTGAGTAAACTGTGAATAGTGGAAAAGTACTGAAAACCAAGAGCCTGCTTGAAAGCAGGAAATGTGCCTTATATGGAAGTGCATCCAATTTTCCTTTACTGCCTAGAGTTGTAGTAATGTAAACTGTTTTAAGCCTACGGGTAAACCACTGATTGGTTAATTGTCTTTTGTACTAATTTAATTGGTCTAGTTTATATTTTTGTACTGTCAGCAGTATCACCAGCATATAAGCTTATGCATTCCTTTGTTCGGGGAGTCTCCCTGGTACTTTTCATGAGGCTCCCACATGTGTGTAATAAATACCACTGAAAGAGAGGAAGACTTGTCTTGTCTTCATTTAAGGTAAAATGCTAAATGCAACAATTGGTGCCGTGACTCGGATCTGAATTGACAACAGCTGCGGCAGCTGGGGATTGAACGAAATACTGCTAGTGAAAGGGCCCATGACAGAAGTTTCTGTTCTGGCAGTGTTTCTTTCATTTCCTGTAACTCACCTGCTTTAAAATTTGGTACTGATAACTTTATAGAAATCTAATAATTCCTCTCGTTCAGTTGTTTTGAGGTAAGTGGCATGCACTTCTTTTCTGCTGTTGATTGTGCAGTATGAGAGTGGGTTAAAACGAAAAACTGGCGAAATAAGAGTGAAAGGAGATTCGAGAGTGGGGGAAAAACGACATTTATAAAACGTCACAGCTAAATCTGTAAAATACAGTATAGCTTATTGTGTGAAAATGGGAGCGAGTGTGGGAACTATAAAGGAGCCAGAAAGAGGTACACCAGCTGGTTATATGTATTTTCGTGTGTACTGGGACAGTTGTATGTTTATAAGCCAGTGGGTCGTGCTCACTGAGGGTGATGGTAAACTCGCCTTTCCAGAAAATGGTAGTTTTAATAAAAATATTTTGCTTAATCTCCAAGGGAAGTTAAGGAAAAAAGGGAGAAGAATACCAGAGTTGTGCTGGGCAGCATTTAATGATTGGATGACAGAGACAAAAGAAAGACGAAAGGATTCGGTTATTAGTAGCCTAAAAGATAATCAGCAAAAATTAAAAGAGCAATTGAGGGAATTACAACACACTGCTAGTAATTTAGATGTAGTACACGGTAAATGCTTGAAGGACTCACCCTTTAAGGGGCTTTATCCTGTAAAGGAATTAGCTAAATTGCAAACAACTGAATCGTCAGAAGACGATAATGCCTGGCTCCACCCACCACCGACTGCACCACCAGTTGCACCCCCACAATATCAGCCCTCCCCTCTCTCAACAAGAAGCCAAACACAGCAGCCGGATTCCACCACTAAAGATCCCACCACTAGAGAGACAGAACAGGCTGCGGACAGTAAATCTGATCCAAAAACGAGCGATAAAAAAGAAGGACCAAGAACTCGTAGTAAGACTCAAAGATGCAAAAGCTGTAATGTAATGTACTTTAAAGCTAAACCCTATTATAAAGGAAAAGGGAAGTGACATTTACACAGACGATGGCATTTTGGCCAGTTCCCTGCTATAATTGGCAGGGGGGATGGATATTTTGGACCATATAAATTTAATCTAGATTCAGAATCGGAGTTGTCAGATGATGACAGATTGTTACCTTTGAGGGAGCTACCTAACCCAGCCCATGCTAGAAGTGCACAGGAACCACCGACCATTGTAGTACCTAGGGCGTGGTCGGCGGTTGACTTTCAAGCCATTACCAAATCACTACCGCCTATCCGTACCAATCCAGCTCCAGCTTGTGCTGGCGGGACATATCTGTTTACAAAATCCTACAATAGAAGAAGTCAGGGTAGTTCTTCAGTACGCCATACCGGCTGATCTGATGAAACGGATTTGGAACCATGCTAATGCCCCTACTCAGATTCCAAAACATGATGCACAAGGAGATAATGGGTTTGAAGCGGTCAGACAGCATACAGTAGATGCTATTACGGTAATAGTCCCACCCACACCCAACTGGTCCAAAATCAAGTCAGTTCTTCAAAAAGAAGACGAACCTGTGGATGAGTATTTAAATCGTCTCACTAAAGCCTTTGAGGCTTATTCTGGTTACCCAGAACCCACCGAAGGGCCAGCATAGAGCGGATTGTTGGCTGCCTTCGTAGATGGGTTACACCCACAAGTACGGGATAAGCTAAAGGAAGTATGTTTAAACTGGCCTAGTCTTGGATTGCATGAATTAGTCACACAAGTGCAATACCTCTCCAACCATTTAGCACAGGAAAAAAAGGACTTACAGGAAAAATTGGTAAAAGCACAGATTCAGATGTGTACTGCCTTTGGGCAGCATGGACAGGGAGGACGAGGACGGGAAAGAGGGAAGAGGTGGATGCCAAGGGGCAGGAAACCAAAATAGACAAAACTGGCAGGAAACACTATCAGCCCCACCCCAAAGCTATAATAATCAGACGGAGTGTTTCAATTGTGGCCAAGTAGGCCATTGGAGAAATGAATGCCCGTATCTGGCTGAGCAACCTGCCCCACTCACGGATACGTCACCTCAGTGGAATTCTAATTGGACCCATCCAATCGGCAGCCATCACAATAAAGGTTCCCTGAACAAAGACAACAGCAGTTGTGCCCTTTCATCCCAGTGGATCAAGATGGACCGCATGTTATGTTGCTTGTCAAAAATAAACCATACCCATTTTTAATTGACACTGGAGCAACTAAATCTATGTTAGCTGGCGAAGCAGCAATAAATGTCCCCCTCTCCAATAATACAATTCGAAAGGTAGGTGTCTCTGGTATTCCTACTGAATATTCTGAAACCGTCCCAGTAACTTTGGGACCTTTACAAGACAATCATGCATTTTTAGTGGGACTCTCAGCACCTTTAAATTTATTGGGGAGAGATTTGCTCTGTAAGACGGGAGCAACCATCTTCAGCACAGCTGATGGAGTATATTTACAAGTACCTTCAGATAAACAAGATAGTATTTTGGCTACTTTAGATAAAACTGTCACTCCGCAAACAATGTGTATGCAGTCTGACCTCAATAAAAATAAGCATCTAAATTAATTCATTACCCTCTCATCTATGGACCACTCATGATAATGATGTTGGGTTCCTGATTTCAGCTACTAATGTAAAGATAACCTTAAAAAACCCGGAGCAAAGTTACCTCGGGTACCACAGTACCCTTTGACGGCAGAGGCTACATCTGGTATTGCCCCCGTCATTTCTGCCTTGGTACAACAAGGACTTATAGTACCTACAACAAGTCCATGTAATACTCCAATTCTACTGGTAAGGAAACCTGGTAAACAAGCTTACAGATTTGTGCAAGACTTGTGAAAAGTCAATAAAGCTGTCTTGCCTGTTTTTCCAATCGTACCAAACCCAGCTGTATCCCGCCTACAGCACGTTGTTTTACGGTTATAGATATCTCATCAGCTTTCTTCTCTATCCCAGTACATTCAGATAGTCAGTATTTGTTTGCATTCACTTATAAGGGACAACAGTATACTTGGACCTGACTCCCCCAAGGATGTGTAAAATCTCTAGAGAGATGCACAGACAACTACAGGATTTACAATTACCACCACATTCAGTTTTGGTTCAATATGTAGACGATATTCTTATTGCTTCACAAGAGACTAAGTCTTGGATAAAGGATTCACTTCTAGTTTTAAAGTTTTTAGCTGAATGAGGTTTTAAGGTAAATAAATCTAAACTGCAGTTCTGTCAAAAAAAGGTACAATACCTGGGACACAATTTCTATGGGTTTACGTCAAATACTTCCAAGTAAAATTACCTCCATTCAGACTGCCCCCCGCCCTGTTACTCAGAGACAACTCGGGGTTCCTCGGCCTAGCAGGTTATTGTAGACAGTGGGTGCCCAATTTTTCAGAAATTTTGGCCCCTCTGTTGCAGCTTCTAAAAAAGAACGTTACAGATCCTCTGCCTTGGTCCCCTGAACATGAAAACGCCTTTCAAGCTATTAAAACGGCACTGATAAACCCACCTGCCCTGGGGCTCCCAGATTTTTCTAAACCCTTTATTTTCTTCTGTTGTGAAAGAAACAAGACTGCCCTGGGCCTGCTGGCGCAAGCTATCGACCTATAGCATATTACAGGACACAGTTAGACCATGTTGCTTCTGGCTATCCACCCTGTTTACGAGCGGTGGCAGCCGCTGCTGTTTTGATCGGTATGACAGCACCATTGACTTTAGGACATGACACTATACTAGCAGTACCTCATGCGGTGCAAGCATTACTCTTAAAAACAAAAACACAGTATCTTTCTAATGCTCGCCTCACTAAATATGAGTTAAGTTTATTAAGTAATCCTGCTATTCAAATTACATGTTGCCCACCACTAAACCCTGCTTCATTGACTCCAACTAGTGACGAGGGCGAACCACATGACTGTACTTGTAGTTAACACTGTTCTTTCTCCTAGGTTAGATTTGCAAGATGTTCCTTTGCTTAATCCTGATTTTGTTCTTTTCGTACATGGGTCCCGTTTATGAAATAGTTTTGGTGAACTCCAGGCTGCATGGTCAGTCTGCTCGCCATCTGAGGTTTTACAAACTGGACAATTACCACCTGGCATTTCCGCACAAGCCGTGGAATTAGTGGCACTTCCGCATGCATGTAAAATGGCCAAAGACAGATCTGTTACTATTCATACTGATTCACGTTATGCCCATGGTGTTGTTCATGACTTTGGTACCTTGTGTAAGTAAAGGGGGGTTTTGACATCCTCTGGGGCACCGATTAAAAATCACCTGTATATTGATCACCTCTTACAGGATTTATTATTACCTTCTAAAATTGCTGTTGTCAAGTGTGCAGCTCACCAGTCTAACGACTCCCTAGTAGCTAAGGGAAATAATTTGGCTGACTGGGCTGCCAAACAGGCTGCTCTTTCACATACTGTTCAGGGACAATTTCTGCAGCCTATCTTACAAACAGTTACTTTTGACACTACTGTTTTAAAAACTTTACAAAGTAAAGCATTGGAATCAGAAAGAAAAACATGGCTGGCCCAAAGCTGTTTCAAATGCTCTGATTCAATTTGGCAGCATCCTGATGGCAGATTAATTTGCCCTATATCTATGTTAAATTCTCTTATAAAAGCGTATCATTTGCCAGCTCATGTAGGGGTACAAGCATTAATCAAACAAATTCAAAAGGATTGGTTTGCCCCAGGACTTTCTGCTTCTGGGCAACATTTTTTGAGCATGTGCTCAATTTGTTTACAGCATAATATTTCAAAGGGCACTCTAGCTCCCGCTCAACTGGTGCCAAAACCAATAGGACCATTTTGTGCCTTACAGTGGGACTTTATTGAAATCCCACCTTGTACTCGTTTTAAAATATGTTTTGACTGTTGTTGATATTTTTCGGGGTGGTTAAAAGCCTACCCATGTGCTAAAAACAATGTTATTTCAGTTGCACAAAAATTGTGTTATGAATTGATACCTCGTTTTGGTGTTCCTCGTCAGATATACTCTGACCGTGGAACGCATTTTACTGCTAAGTTAGTTAAATCATTGTCTACAATGCTAGGCAGTACTTTCTCATTCCATTGCCCATATAGACCACAGGCATCAGGTATTATTAAATGAATGAATCAGACCTTGAAAACTAGACTTGCTAAAGTCACTTCAGAAACAGGCTTAACTTGGGAGCAGGCCTTACCACTAGCCTTACTTTCGATACGAGCACAACCGCATCCTACTAAGGGTCTTTCTCCACATGAAATTCTCATGGGTCTCCCTCTGCGTCTGCCCATGACACCACCACCACCCCTTTCTGAATATGATGCATTTGATAATGATATTCTCTTGTACTGCAAATCTCTTGTTTCTTTCCTACAGTTTCACCACCGACAAGTAGCAGCTGCTCAACATCTTCCAGATCCTTTACTGTCATCCGCCCTACAACCAGGCGATTGGGTTTACGTTAAATCCTTCTCTACAAAAACAGCGCTCCAGCCGCGCTGCAAGAGGCCCTTCCTGGTTCTTCTGACAACGTCATCTGCTGTGAGACTGCAAGGATCTCCAACTTGGATCCACATTTCACACGTCAAAAAAGTTGTGCCGTCTGAAGACCAACAGCCTTTACCTTTTTCAACTCCAGATTCTCCTCCCATTGCTACTCGTACTCAAAGTAGAACTGTTCCAGTATCTGACGATGCATAATATCTACCCTTTTGAAAAACTCCAAACTTCTGACACTACGCAGACTCAACAATCATTTCCACAAAAATATTGGACAGCCAATTTGGTGGTCATTCTTGTTGTACTGTTTTTTTTAATGTGGCCATTTTTATTTCCTGCTCCATCGAAGCATCACACCAAGCGAGCTATTTGGCATCCACCTTTCAACACCTACCAAGCTATTAAATTTGCCTATGCATCATCCCTCAATGTCTCTGACTGTTGGATCTGTACTACTTTACCTACTGTTCATGGGGGATTGCTGCTAAGTACAGTCTCTTTAGGGGCTAATGAAACCTGGACGAATCTGATCTAGGACACTTCAAATGTCATTTCAAAAGACAGGATAGCATTACATCTGTTTAACCACCAAAATGGAACTGTGTGTTTTCAGACATTTGGTAAAGTCAAGGTAGGATGGAGTTTTTGCAATGTGACAGTTCCCTATAGGTGTAATAATAACTACTCCTACTGTAACACAACATACAATTCATTTTGTGAACTGGTGCATAAAACATACGAAGAGGTAAAAAAATAATTCCGTCCTATATCAACAGCTGGGATTGATCGATAAGAAGGTGTTTCATTCTGAACAAGGTTATATAGATAGTAATACCACCACTAAGGTGAAAAATTGCTACTTTGTGTGTGGTAAAAGAGCCTATAAATGGCTACCAGGAAACTGGTCTGGTAGTTGTTTCTTAGGTTATTTAGTCCCAGCCATCCGACATACATCTGCTTTACCTCAAGGAAAAATCCGGAATGTTCGAGAGGTTAAAATGCCTGCCAATCCAGTAGGCTAAATTGACGCTTCATGGATTTATCATCATGACTTAGCTCATGTGGGCACCAAAGGACTATCTCATATGGACTTGGGTGATGACGTCATATCGTGGGCTGGTATAATTCCAGCATACGGAGCAGTAAAATCAATTTGGAAACAGAAAAATTGTCCAAATTGCTTGAAGTATTAAGCAATGCTACATTTTCTTCCTTAGAACTAGTGACTGATGAACTGACTGCTATGGGAGCTGTAGTCCTCCAAAACCATATGGCTCTTGATTTCACCATAGCAGCGAAAGGTGGAAGTTGCGCTTTAATCCAGGAGGAGTGTTGTACGTTTATTCCTGACCATCAGCACGAAATTGAAAGTCATCTCAAACTCATTCAGAGAGTGTCGGAGCTCTCTAAGGCCAAGGAGGCTGATAACTCAACATGGGCATGGTTAACCAACCTGTTCTCAGGTTGGGGAGGTAGACTATTAAAGTTAATTTTACTAATCGCAGTATTAGCTCTTATTGCTTTTCTTGTTGTGTTTTTAATCAAAGCACTGATTTTGAAATTAATGGCCTCTAAGACTAATAAAAAGGTGCCAAAGTTTTATATGCCTGTAGTCATAAATATGGATGACGAAATAAAAATGAGTGACAATGTTGAAGGAACCAGCCACACGGTTATGTTAGACTTAGGGCAAATGTATGATAGACTAAATGGTGATGCTTACACAGCATCAAATGGGGGATTGTAGAATATGAATGGCCAAAGTATGTGTTTAAGGAAATTGAGTATGTGATAATCTGAATGCATTAAGATGGACTTTGCACTGGGAACTCTGAGTAAACTGTGAATAGTGGAAAAGTACTGAAAACCAAGAGCCTGCTTGAAAGCAGGAAATGTGCCTTAATTATTCACAGTTTATTCAGAGTTCGCAGTACAAAGTCCAATTTTCCTTTACTGCCTAGAGATGTAGTAATGTGAACTGTTTTAAGCCTATGGGTAAACCACTGATTGGTTAATTGTCTTTTGTACTAATTTAATTGGCCTAGTTTATATTTTTGTACTGTCAGCAGTATCACCAGCATATAAGCTTATGCATTCCTTTGTTCGGGGAGTCTCCCTGGAACTTTCCATGATGCTCCCACACGTGTGTAATAAATATCACTGAAAGAGAGGAAAAAATGTCTCGTCTTCACTTAAGGTAAAATGCTAAATGTAACAGTTTAAATACAAAATGCCAGCCAATCATATTTGAACACCAGTCATCTGACCAATAATTAAAATGCATTGCATAAATAATACTACCTAAAACATACTCTAAAAAGCATTTTAAAGCATATTAAAACATATATAGAGAGACATAGAACCGAAGCATGCAAAAATATGTAGTATAAAAAACATAAAAGAACATGTAAAAACATATAGAAGACATATAAGGAAATTCCATTTCATACATCGCTATGCTTCTTGTCAAGTAACGTTTTTATGCTATCCTTACTATTTAGACCTGAAAACTTGTCACCTCTAAAGAAATTTATTCACTTATACTCAGCCATGTCAGTATCATTTTTCAATATCACCCCCACTTTTTTTCCTTACAAACACTTGTAAAACCTTAAATTTAGAAAAGTATTCAGTACCGAACTTCATAATGTATTTACTAAAAGCATTTGTCTCTGCCTGTGAATCTCAGACAGATGAGAGCCAGTTCTTTCTTTAAATTTTTGGTTAGTTTTACCTACTTAAAAACATTCACATCTTACACACTTCGCAAAGTATATCACATTTTCTGTTAGACAATTTGATGAAGCTTTAAATATAAAGGGCTCCTTTGTTATTGGATATATAAATTCCTTATCTAAACTAATAAACTAATATAGTGGCAATGATATAATTGTGGCAGGGGGCAGTTCCCTGTTTGCTAAAAGGAAAATTCTTATGGGAATCAAATGCTTGATCTTGGTAACAGAATCTTTGTTTTAAGTTTTTTTTCCTTTTTATAAATAAAATGTGGTTGCATGTTAATAGTTTTACTTGTATTTGGGTCACATTTCAAAATAACCCATTTTTTTTGTACATCTGTTTAATACATTTTCTTTGTCTATTGTACCTTGCAACATATCCCATCCAATATTTACTATTATCTTTAGGCCTTTCCTCATTACTCCTAGTATTCCTTCTAGCATTGAAGTAGGGTACACCCAAATCTTCACGTTTAGAAATAACATAGTTACTATTTCCTTTCTAATGCCTCTGTATTGTATTCTTTAGTTACAAAGTCTGATGTCATACTATCCCATCTCTTGCATAAAACTATCACCTTCTCTGTTCAGCCTGCTAGCCCTCAGGAAATGACTATGAACAACACTATTACCAACAAATCTAGGATGCATACTACCATAATGAGCATATTGTGTTGCTTGAATATTTTTTCTGTGAATGTGCGTATTAAAACAACCATTGCTGAAAGATACATGAATGTCTACAAAGCTAATTCTGTCGAACTGTTAACATCAAAGCATAAAAAATCTATACTGCCTTGTAAATCTACAACAATCTGATGTAATGAGTTCAAATTTCCAGCCCAAATAAAAAAAATGTCATCCACAAATCTTTTTAGAATACTAGATTACTATTCAAATGTTCTGTATCAGTACCATAAATATGAATCCCTTCCCATCTAGTGAGAACCAGGTTAGCATAACTATTCACAGTGGGGGTACCCATAACTACCCCTGACTGCTGATGAAAGATCTCCTCAAACATAAAAATATTAATGAGTACTATATACAACATTAAACATGAAAAGAGACTTTATAAAAGATAGAAACGTCTTTTACTTCAATTATATGAATGGACACAAAGAAACAAAGTAATGAATATTATGTTAGTCACAATGGATATAAAGTCTCTTTTCATGGTTATTCCTAATGAATTAGGTATTGAGTTTGTAAGAGAATTTCTATGTAAACATACTAATTTCTCAACTGAGGAAAAAGAAATTTGCTGTTTAGTGCTGGATATAGTATGCAATAATAATATTTTTATGTTTAATGAGATCATCTTTCATCAGCAGTTAGGGGTAGCTATGGGTACCCTCACTATGAATAGTTATGCCAACATGGTTCTCACTAGATGGGAAGAGATGCATATTTATGGTACTGATACAGTATATCTGAACAGCAATCTAGTATTCTATAAAAGATTTGTGGATGACATTTTTCTTATATGGGCTGGAAATTTGGGCTCGTTACATCAGTTTGTTTCAGATTTACAATGCACTACAGATTTGTTATGATTTGATTTTAACAGCTCAACAGATAGAATTCGCTTTTTAGACACTGATATATATTTTAGCAATGGTTGTTTTAATAAGCACATTTTTAGCAAAAATGTTCAATCAACACAATATGTTCAATATGATAGCATGCATCCTACAACAGTGTTGTTCATAGTCAACTCCTGAGGGCTAGCAGGCAGAACAGAGAAGGTGATGGTTTTATGCAAGAGATAGATAGTATAACATCAGACTTTGTAACTAGAGAATACAACACAGAGCTGTTAGAAGGGAATAGGAAGTATGTTACTTCTAAATGTGAAGGTTTGGGTGTACCTTACTTCTCTAGTGCTAGAAGGAATACTGGGAGTAATGAGGAAAGGCCTAAAGATAATAGTGAATATTATATGGGATATGTTACAAAGTACAATAGACACACAAAATGGTACTTACGTATTATCGCAACCAGATTTTCACGGTTGTGGTAATATGCATGCTGGCCTTGTCCAGAATTCTTGCACTTTGGGAAGTATGTTTATGAGGGAAGAGACTGATTTTGATTACTTTTTCTATATTACACATACTGTCAAAGCATTTATTTATGTTACAGCTTTTAGCGTAATGTTCATGTGGAAATAACTTGTAGTGGAGTGTTTTAGCTAGACAGACACCTGGCTTAATACTCGTGTGATAGAGAGATCTGCCTTGCACACACCCTGAGTTCTGTCTTTCATGTGCCCGTTGTAATGTCTGCCATCATCCATGTTGCACTGCTCCTCCTTGATCATCTGCCCTTACAACCTTGTCACCTTTCTGGCTTACCTCTAACTGACTGGCATTACTGAAGTTGAGGAACATCTGCATCTGAATTAGCAGGAAGTGGCTTGAGAGAAGCCCAGTACTTCCAGTGTGGATGCATTCTGAAAACTGCAGAAGAATTGGTTTGCTGTTTCCTATCCACTTGACCTGCCAAGTATCCATTATGAATTTCATGATGTATGAAACATTGTACTAAAGCCCTTAGTCTTTATTGGTAACTGCCAGTCCTTGTGTGGATCTCCCCTGACAGACGAGCCAGCAGCAGTGCCACTCAGTTCCTGAACCGTGCATGTGTAAAGCACGCAAAACAGGAAGACTTTCACGGTTGTTTATCTTCCTGAATGTAAGCCAGACTATTTTCTTCTCAGTAAAAATGTGAAATAATAGCTTACTCTAATTCCCACACTCGTTTTCATGCCAGCATGTGCATTACCACAACCGCGAAAATCTGGTTGCAATAATACGCAAGTACCCACAAAATTTATTAAAACATATAGTACAAAAAAATTGGGTTATTTTGAAATTTGACCCAAATATCAGTGAAATTATTAACATACAACCACATTTTATTTATAAAAATAAACTTAAGCACACAGGGAACTGCCCCCTGCCACAACTGTATCTATTGCAGTATATTAGCTTAGATAAGGAATTTAAACATCCAATAACAAAGGGGCCCTTCATATTTAAAGCTTTAGCAAATTGTTAAAAGAAAATGTGATATACTTTGCGAACTGTGTAAGATGTGAATGTTTTTACATAGGTAAAACTAACCAAAAATTTTAAAAAATAATTTGTTATCTGTCTGATATTCGCAGGTAGATAGAGATGAATGCTCTTAGTAAACACATTATGCAGTACGATACTGAACATTCTTTTAAATTTAAGGTTTTTACAAAGAATTTGTAAGGAAAAAAAAGGGTGTGATCTTTTAAATGATACTGACACTGCTGAGTATAAGTGGATACATTTCTTTAGAGCTGACAAGTTTCCGGGTCTAAATAGTAAGAATAGCATAAAACCATTACTTAAGAAGAAGCATAGCTATGTATGAAATGGAATTTCCTTATATATCTTCTATATGTACGCTACTGAATATTCTTTTAAATCTAAGGTTTTACAAAGAATTTGTAAGAAAAAAAAGAGGGTGTGATCTTGTAAATGATACTGACATGGTTGAGTTTAAGTGGATAAATTTCTTTAGAGCTGACAAGTTTCGAGGTCTAAATAGTAAGAATTGCATAAAACCATTACTTAAGAAGAAGCATAGTTATGTATGAAATAGAATTTCCTTATATCTCTTCTATACGTTTTTACATGCTCTTTTATATGTTTTTTATACTACCTATTTTTTTATAACACATTTTTATATGCTTTGTATGTGTTACAGGTTCTATGTCTCTCTTGCTGCACATATCATTGTGTGTGCATGTGTGTGTACGTATATATATATATATATATATATATATATATATATATATATATATACATACATACACACACACACATATATATACACACACACACATATATATATATATATATATAAAAACACACACGTGTGCATATTAATATGCTTTAAAATGTTTTTTAGACTATCTTTTAGGTAGTGTTATCTGTGCAATGCATCTCAATTATTGTTATTCAAATATGATTGGCTTGCATTTTATACTTAAAGTGACCAACACTGTTGATTTTATGTTGTGTCGAGAAAGAATCTTGTGGATTCAAAAGCTTCATCATTGAAGTGTTTTACAGTTGGACTCCTAGCTTTTTCTTTTTTTAGTAGACTCTAGAACAGAAGTTGTCAAAAAATAACAAAATTAGAGGACCGAGCATGTAGGGAAAACCTGACATTTTCAGATATACCAGAGAAGCTAGAAGGCGCAGAATGTATTAATTTTATTAAAACACAAATACGCAACAGCACTGGTATTTCACAGCAGAAGTTGTTAACTCAAAGAATCATGTGTATGCTCCAAACCGGGTACGAGAAAGCAACCTAGACCATTAACTGTACAGGTGCAGTCCTACCAGCAGAAGGAGTTGATTCTGTCAAAACTGTAACAGAAGGACAAAGTACTAAAAGTGTGAGACAGCAGAGTGTTTGTGGAGAATGATTATTCATTGTATACCACGCAGAAGAGGAGTAAAGTTATTCCAATATTCTGGGAATGTTGAGAAACAGGCACGAGATTCAAGCTGCTATACCCAGCTATCTTCAAAATATTCTTCCCTGGAAGGACAAAATCATTTTTGATGAAGTACATGCTGAGGAGGAAATACAAACGTTTGTCCAACAAAAAGTGAGCTGTGAAACAGAAGGATAATTTGCTTCTTGTTCTTCTGTTAATAAAGACCACAGAGAGACTGTGCCAGTGAAATCTTTTCCAATGTTTCAACAGAAACTGCTGGAGAGAAAGAAGGGGGCAAAAGAGTTGACTAGATGAATTGTGAGTATGTCGGAAATGAAGCAAAGACAGGATTTGGGAGATGGTGATGGAACAGGAATAAAATCAGTAACTTGGAAATTGATAAATCTGATATTACAAAGCAATAATATTCCCTACTTCATGTCTAATTTTTAGAAAAATATTTAGGGCAGGGGAAGTGGAGATAGAAAGTTAACTGCAAGTAAAACTTTTTTTTTCTTAATAGTACTATTATTACAGTGTATTATTTTCTTTGCATACTACAAAGTACAGTTTTCTCAGTTGTTTTTAAGTGTAATAGGGATACTATTGTAAACATGTGCGCCTGTTTTTTTCTCTCTTCTTCTCTAATTTCTCCTTGCTCAGTTTTAAGAAATGTTGGCAGTACAATGTAAAAAAGTCTTGTTAAAACAGCACAACAAAAGGAAAATAATGTGCTTTTTCTCATTCTTGCATGGGGGAATGACTGGATTAAGGCCCTTAGCTTGATCTAGCAACATGTTTTAAGAGAAACAAAGTCAATGAAAAAGAATACTGATTATTATAAGGCTTTTTCTAGCAAATTAACGTATGCTTAGCAATTCTGTATCTGTTCCTCAAGTCTCCACAAAGACAATCCAATGAAGAGAAATTGGCTAGAGACAAAAAAGGAGAAACTGGCTAACAAGAGAAAGTTCTCTGAAAGCATTTAACCATTTTCCCAGCTAGGACAGCTATAAAGATGAGACAAAACCACACAGCACTTAGTAGAAACACAGGCTGCACCATGTGTCTTAGCATGGATAACCTTTCTTTTAGGTTAACTCAGTTCTAGGAGTGTGGCTGTCGGTTTGAGACATTTTGTCCTATTAGGAAGGTAAAACTTCAACATTTGAAGATGTACACAGTTTTGTGTGTTAGTACTAAATTAATAGCTTTTAGGGGGTATTGTTTTTTTTAGGGTTTTCATTAAAACAAAACATTTTGTAAGATGTGACATAGGCTAAAATGGATAAGACAAGAAACAACTGTATAAAAGTTCAACCTGCTAAACAGCATATGCATGTAACAGAAAAGCTGAAACTAGACATTTAACAAAAAAGCAGTTATATATAAAAGGTAGGAATAATAATGTTTTAATACAATGATGCTTTATGTACGGTCTTTAAATGTCAATGGTCTCACAGATAAACACAAAAAAAACCCAGTAGTGACTATATTAAAAATGTAGAGTGCACACAGTACTGCAGGTGACACACTTGGAAAGAAATGAACATGAGAATTTGATAAAGAAAGGTTTTCAGGATGGTTATTCAGCAGAATACCAGGGACAAAGGAAAAGAGGAGCACTTACATTAATTGCAAAGGAGCTCCAACAGCAAAAGAAGACAATAAAACAATAATAATGGCAGATTTGTAGTACTAAGGGGCTGCTAGCAATAGAGGGAGGATTATGTTGGCATGTATTTATATTACAACTAAAACGCCTATAATGGAGCTTAAGAATACTCTGGGAGAAATAATCAGCTTTCAGCAAGGAGTATTATTTATAGGTAGGGACTGGAATCTGATTTGCAGCAGTGAAGATGTGTCTGGGGGGCCCAGAGGGATAAGTACAACAAAGGAGGGCAGACTTTTGAAGAAATTTATGAAAATATTTGGCATGGAAGATGTGAATTCAGCACTAGGAGTTCGGAGTGAATTTACATATTCTCCAAGATACAAAAACTGGGCTAAGCTATACAGAATTTCCATTTCACAGGAAAGTGTGCATTAAATTGAAGGTCTAGATACACACCCAATAACTATTTCAGATCATGTGCCAATAATAACTAAAATGAAAATACATAGTCTTCTTCTTCTTTCGGCTTTTTCCCGGTTAGGAGTTGCCACATCGGATCACCTGTCCGCTCATGATTGGCAGTGGAGTTTTACAGTGTTGAGTTGCCAGCCCGGCGCCCAACCTTCCACAGAAGGCACACACATGCACACACTCAAACCTAGGGCCAATTTAGAGTGTCCAATCCACCTACAGCATGTCTTTGTGATGTGGGAGGAAACCGGAGGAAACCCACGCGACCACAGGGAGGACATGCAGACTCCACAAAGAAGGCACCCCAGCCAAAAATCGAACCGGGGAACCTCTTGCTGTGAGGAGGCAACGCTAACCGCTACACCACCGTAGCCGCCCTAAAATGAAAATACAGGGTAATGAATTAAAAATGAGACACTGGTGCTTTCCCACCTATCTGTTGAAAACAGAGGAATTTAAGGAATGGGTAGTGGAAATTACTCAGGAGCTATTAGAGAAGATAGAAATTTCTTCTGAAAATATAGCTAGGGAGTAGGATAAAATTAAAATGGAGTTTAAAAATAGGGTGGAAATAAAAGAAATGGAGATATGGTTAAGAAGTAGTAAGAATTACTTAAACGGACTGACAAATGTTAAAGTACTGCAGAATAGGGGTAATCTCACAGAACAAGAGGAGGAGCAACTGCAGAATACTAAAGAGAAAACAAGGGATTACCACAATAATATGCATGAGTTTAGAAAGAAAGCTGTTAAGCAACTGTTTCTTGATAATAATTTTACAGCACAAAAACTTTTAGCACAACGACACAGGCAACAGAAAACAGAAAGGGCCGTCTTCAAACTTAGGAAGCCTAAAACAAGGAAGGTAACAAGAGATCCTGTACAGGTATTATAAATATTTTGGAAATTTGATGAAAGTCTGTATAAACCAGAGATATATGGAATTCAAGAAAAGGTACAAATGGAAATGTTTATGGAAGAATTAAATATGTCAAGGTTAGAGGTGCACGAGGCTCAATTGATAATAGGATAGGAGCAGAGGAGATAAAAATGGTGATATATAGACAATCTACAGGAAAGTCCACAGGAAGAGATGGTATTCTTGTGAAAATCTGAAAGATAGGAAGGAAAAACTGATAAAGATCTGGAATGTTTTGTTCAAAAGTATTTTAAGAGGAGGAGAAGTAGCAACATCCTGGAAGAAAGCGGTGATAGCTGTAATACCTAAAGAGCATAAAGATCCATCAGATCCAGATTCATACAGGCCCGTTTCAATACTTAACCATGTTTATAAAGTATTTATGTCTATAATGGTTAAAGAATGGCAAATGTGATGCCAAAATTGATAGATACGGATCAGTCTGGCTTGTGGAGGGAAGGCAAACATTTGGGAACATTAACAGAACATTCACGATCCAGAGAGAAGCAGAATATAAGAAAATACAACTGTTTGTTGGTGGGTCTTGATGCAGAGAAATAAGTAGTTATGTCTTACCATAACGATCCATGTGAATTGTTCATCTCGCCTTTGTTCTTACACACGGGTTCGGAGCCGATCCTCGGCTCCGAGTCGGCCGCATCACTAGCTCGCATCTTCGAGAAAGCTCGAGGCACAGTAATATCCCATGATCCTCCGGTGCTAACCCTCAGATCTAGTTTGCTATACCAGAAGAATCCCTCTTAGAAATGTGTCTAAAACACTTATGAACAAATACTACAATTGTCTGAAACCCTACTGTCAGGTAGAGGATAAAAGATGCCATTACTGATGTTAATAACATGTCAACCATACCTAGAAAAGGCTGAAAAGGAATCTAATCAAAAACCGTTCTCCCAGACAGCAGGACGGGGGATGGAGGGGGGGGAATGTAAGAACAAAGGCGAGATGAACAATTCACATGGATCGTTATGGTAAGACATAACTTCTTAATGTGAAATTGTTCAATCTCGCCGTTTGTTCTTACACACGGGTAGCGTCCCTAGCTCCTTTTTCCCGGGTGGCTCAAGGGAGAACATTCCTGAGTACAGTGGAACCAAATGTCGCCCTGTCCCTGGAGCTCTTGTCTAGCTTATAGTGGGCGATAAAGGTATGTGGTTTTGCCCAAGTTGCCGCTGCACAAATGGTATCTAAAGGCAAATGAGCGGTATGGGCTGAAGAGGTAGCCATCGCCCTTGTAGAATGAGCTCTGGGTTTGAAAGGGAGTTGTTGTTTGGATCCAGCATATACGAAATTTATGCAATCTGAGAGCCATTTGGATAAGGTAACCTTCGTTACTGCCTGTCCTTTTCTTTGGTCAGCATATGAGACAAATAGTTGATCTGACTTTCTGTACTCTTTTGTCCTATGTAAGTAAAATCTTAGATGTCTGTGAACGTCCAACTTGTGCAATGTGTATTCCAGCTTATTGGAATGATTTTTAAAGAAGGTAGGCAGTTCAATAGATTGATTGATATTCTGAACCGAACAAACCTTCGGAAGAAAGGATGGATTGGTGCGCAAGGTTACTCTATCCGGATGAAAAATCATGTATGGGGGTCGGATAGATAGAGCCTGTAACTCTGAAACTCTTCTGGCTGAAGTGATGGCAACCAGGAAAAGTGTTTTCCACGAAAGCAATTTTAACGGAGTTGTGGTTGCTGGTTCAAAAGGGGGCAACATGAGTTGTGACAGCATGAGATTAAGATTTCAAGGTGCTATTGGATTACGAAAAGGGGGACGGAGATGAAAAGTACCTTTCATGAAGGCTTTACAAAGCCTGTGGGACATAAGAGAACCATCCTTATGGCCAATATGAAAATTGGATATAGCGGCCAGTTGAACCCTTACAGTGGATGTTGATGCTCCTTCTTGAAAAAGTGAGGAAAGGAAATCTAGTATCTTGTGTACTGGGGCCCCGAATGGATCTATACCTTGTTTGGAGGCCCAGTGAGCAAAACGTTTCCATTTGCTGATGTACAATTTTCTTCTAGATGGTTTGTGAGAAGATACAATAATTTGTTGTACTGCAGGAGATAGTAACTCCAACCTGGCTAAGATGGGAAGCGGAGCAGCCAAGCTGTCAGTTTGAGGGACTTGAGGAAGGTGTGAGGAACTCCCGACAAGTGTGTCAACAGATCTGGCTCCGGGTCCAGAATCCATGGTTCCTCCACTTGATGGGATTGAAGGAAGGGAAACCAGATTTGTCGAGGCCAGAATGGGGCTATCAGTATTATGGTCCTGTACAGACGTTTGGCTTTCTGCAAAAACCTGGGAATTAGTGGAACAGGAGGAAAAGCATAAAGGAGACCCGGGGGCCAATCGTATACCAGTGCGTCCCTGGGGACAGGGTAACAGGGCAAAATAGCTTCTGCATTTGGCATTCAAAGGGGATGCAAACAGGTCGCAGCAAGGCTGGCCCCATCTGCGGAAGATCTCTTCCGCCACTTGAGGTTTGAGGGACCACTCGTGAGGGAACAGGATGGCTCTGCTCAACCTGTCCGTGATTACGTTGGAAGTCCCCGGGATGTGCGTTGCTATCAGAAAGCGTCCAGTGGACTTTGCCCATTGCCAAATTCTGAGGGCCTCTCTGCATAACGGGTAAGATCTGGTTCCCCCTTGCTTGTTTATGTACCAGACCACTGACATGTTGTCTGTCTGAACTGTCACTGTTCCCCGAGGTAAGGACTTGTGAAAGTGTTGCAACGCTAGAAACACTGCCCTCATCTCTAGAACATTGATGTGCAGATTGTACTCCATGTTGGACCATTGACCTTGGACTGTTTGTCCCTGAAAGAATCCCCCCCACCCTATCAGGGAAGTGTCCGTGGTTAGAGTTGCTACCGAACTGGGTAATACAAAGGGTCGTCCTAGTGTTAGGTCTTGACTGTGTATCCACCACAGAGATCCTTCTTGCAATAATTTGTGATCAAGATTTCGTGAGACAGTGGAAGTTGTAGATACGACCACTGGGCGAATAGCATCCATTGAAGGATCCTCATGTGCATCCTGCCTAAAGGAACTACAAGAAGGGATGCTGCCATCAAGCCTAGCACTCTTAATACTTGTCGTGCAGAGACTCTGTTGTTGTGAAGAAGGAGCGAAATTTGGTGCCTGAGGTCTGACACTCTTGATGGGGGGAGAGTAACTTGAGCCAGGGAAGTGTCTAGCTGTGCTCCTATAAATAAGATACGCTGTGGCGATAAGACAGATTTTCCAAAATTCACCGTTATGCCTAGTGAAGAGCAAAGACTGATGATGTAGTCCCTGGCTTGTAGAAGACGACACTTGGTGGTGGCGGAAAGGAGCCAGTCATCTAGATAAGGAAACACCCAGAATCCCTTTCGTCTCAAGTGAGACGCTACTACTGCCATGCATTTGGTGAACACCCTGGGGGCTGAGGTGAGACCAAAGGGCAGAGCGCGAAACTGGAAATGACTGGCTCCCAGCCGGCGCAAGTGATCTCTGGACGCCCTGGCCATTTTGATATGGTAGTATGCGTCTTTGAGATCTATAGAGCACATCCAGTCGCCCTTTTGCAGAAAAGGGAGGATTGACTGAAGCATGACCATCCGGAACTTTTCCTTTTTCACAAAGGTATTTAACTTGCTGAGGTCTAAAATTGGCCTCCAGTCCCCTGTTTTCTTTGGAACTAAAAAGAACCTTGAGTAAGTTCCGGATCCTATTTGGTCCGCTGGGACTGGTTGGATGACTCTGTTTTCGAGCAACCTTCTTATCTCTATGGTTGCTTGGTCTCGCAGACTGGGTGAAACATCTGGGAGATTTTTGAAGTTTGGTGGTATTTTTATGAAGGGAATGTTGTAGCCTCTGGTAACTATGATTTTTACCCAGTAATCTGATGTAAGATTTAGCCAGGCCTCTGGGTATAAAGCCAAGCGACCCCCGACTGCCTCCAGAGTAGGACAGCCGGGCCTGCACTCAGGAGTGCTGGAAGGGTTTTCCAGAGAAGGTCTCTCTGTCACCCTGATTTTGCGGACCCCTCTGCCGGCTGGGCGGCGTCTTCCATTCTTCCCCTCCTCTGCCTCTGGAGGGCATCACTTTGGGTGTGTTGAAAGATCCCTGAGTCTTCGGAACCACATCTTTCCTCCTCGTTGCCCTTTAGGGTAGGGTCTAGATGGAGCGGAAAACGGACCCCTCGGCAGACAGGGTCTTCCTTCTTGTTCACACCTCGTGAGAGTCTCCTTTACTTTGGGCCCAAACAGGCAGGCACCATCAAAGGGGGCATTGGCAAAGGAAGACTTAAAGGCTTCCGCAAAGGAGCATAAGCGCAACCAGGATTGTCTTCTCAGGGCAATCGCTGAAGCTGCCGCTCTACTCGATCCTTCGGCTGTGTATGAAATCAGCCTCATGGACGAGTTGACTATGGAATTTAGGGTGTTAAGTTGCGCTGTCACTTTCTCGGCGACAGCAGCATCTGTGTGTCCCTGAAGAGTATCTCCTAATTCCTTAATGAGATCTCTTTGTAAACACGTGAAATGCGTAAGGTAGTTGAGCGATCGGATGGAAAAAGTCGCCGAACAAAATATGCGCTTCCCATATCTGTCCATTGTCTTAGAATCCTTATTAGGAGGATGGACAGAGGAAGATGATTCAGACATCTCTTTCTTGGTGGCTGCCGCCACCACCATAGTGTCTACGGGAACTCCTTTTGTAAGATAGGCTTTATCTTGGGGAGCTGTCATGTATTTGTTGGGTTTACGAGGGACTAGTTCCACTGTATCAGGTGTTTCCCAAGCCTTCTGAGCTACTAGATCCATGAGATCGTCAAAGGGAGGAGTCATCCAGGAGGTAGAAGGTTGAGTCCCAAATGCCTTCAGTAAAACCGATTCATCCGCAGAAGGGGTAAGGGTTTGCCAGTCCCCTCTTTGCTTCAGGATTTCCAAAATGTCTGCAAAAGAGACATCCTCAGAGGTGGACCATGGGGACCCTTCTGTTTCATCTAAATCAGTATCTGATGTAAGAGATTCCTGTGGGGAATCTATGTGCCTCCTCTTGCACAGTCGTTTCCTCGGAACATCCTCAGTGGGAGCTTCTGGGGATGCATCTGAGGAACCAGAGTCTCCCTGTGGGGACTTCTGAGGCATTGGGTCTCGACGCTTGGTAGGTACCGAAGGCACAGAAGCAGAACGTGGACCTTTTGGGGAAGGAGATAAAGATACCGATGAAGTATGTGTCTGATCCGACAAGACCTTCCTCATGATGTCAAAGGCACCGGTGCCCCGACCCGAAGATCCGACCCGATCCGAAGAAGGAGGTCGTTTCTCCGGAATCGGAACCACGGGCTCCGACACCGAGGACGGATCCGAATTGATCTGAGCCGAGGCACCGAGAGGAAGAGTCGGAACCGAAATCTCGGTTCAACTATCCCCCCCCCGGAACCCAGGAAAGATGTTCGGCTCCGAGACTCTCCGGCTGGTTCTGAAGGAGTCGAGGTCAACGGAGCCGATAGCACTACTGGAGGCTTCGGCACCGAGGGCTCTACAATCATCGGTTCTTCGACTCCTAACACCGATGACTCGATGGGTCTCGGAGGAGGAAGTGTCGAGGGAACTGGAATAGCTTCGAGTTTCGAAACCAGCTGGGACGAAACCTCGATTAATTTTGACAAAGCCGAGTTCTCCATAAGCTTCTGTACCACTCGATCCACATCGGAGTCGGAAAGTGGCCTCGAAGAACGGGTCGAAGGGATCGAAGCAGTCACCGAGCGAAGGATAGTAGACGATGGTACCTCTGATACCGGCTCCAAGACCTGAGCCTCGTGCAGAGATAAGGTCTCGACACCCAAGTCATAGGAGCCGGTGTCCGAATTTGAAAAAAGGTGCTCGGAGCCGATGACTTGGGCTCCGACACTCTTGAAGACTTCGACCCCTTTGAAGACTTCGAAACCTGTTCAGCCTTGTCCAGGGCCTCTTGAAACTCAGGTTTGATCAAACCTCTGTCCACCAACTTCCTGCGTCTTTCCAGCATGACCATCCCACTAAAGGAATGACAGATGGAACAGTCTTCCTGCAAGTGGAGAGGGCCAAGACAGTAGACGCAGGATGAATGGTGGTCAGTAATGGACATCTCTGTCCACACTGACACCTTTTAAATCCACTTTTAGTCTTTTCTGACATTTTACTAAAAAAAAAGACAGCACTATATTGAAAAATTTCTAACTACAATATAAGAGATATATGTATATATATATATATATAAATGTAAAAAAAAAAACACACCACAGCACACTAAGATATATATATATATATATATATATATATATATTTTTTTTTTTTTGAAAGAAAAAATAAAATAGAAAAAGTTAACTTTCTTTTAAATACTGTAAATTCTATTACAGACAAAAAACGGCCTAAGGCCCTTACTAAGAATTTTAAGGTAACAAACTACCTAAACTAGTCACACAACTACTATATATATAAAGCTATCAAATGCTAAGATAAAGATTATAAGAAATATAAAAAATTATCCATATTTAACAAGAAAAAATAGTAAAAACTGTACTGGCCCGAGCCTCTCGATCCGATCTGCTGCTAGCGGCAAACTAGATCTGAGGATTAGCACCGGAGGATCATGGGATATTACTGTGCCTCGAGCTTTCTCGAAGATGCGAGCTAGTGATGCGGCCAACTCGGAGCCGAGGATCGGCTCCGAACCCGTGTGTAAGAACAAATGGCGAGATTGAACAATTTCACATGCAACTGATTGAGTAAGCTGTGACTTTAAGAGTGCGGCAATGGAAGCATTTTCATTCCCTGATAAAATTATAAGGTTGATTAGGAGGATATATGAGGGATCAGATGCAAAAATTAAAGTGGGTAGGGTCTTTCTGATAATTTCTATTTGAGCAGAGGAACTAGGCAGGGGTGTCCTCTTTCCCTTTTGTTACTGGCATTATATTTAGAACCATTGGCAAACAAAATATGGGACTAAGAAATTCAAGGATATATTTGGTATGGTAGGCAAGAAAAGTTGTCTCTATATGCAGATGATATTTTATACCTGACAAAACCAGAAAAGGACATTAAAGTGCTGTGGAACATATTGCGACAGTTTTAAGTCTTTTCAGGACACAAAATTAATGAAGTTAAAACAAACAATAGCTGTAAATTATGTACCCACACACTCATCCACGAATTTGTTCAGCAATATCCATACTTATGGGGACATGATAAAATGAAGTACTTAGAAGTATGGATTAAAAATGACTCCGGTGTGGCAGCGAAGGACATGTGGGAAGAGACTAACCAAAGATAACACAAAAACTGAGACACTGGAAGCTTTGTAATATGGATATAGACAGTAAAGTTTAAGCAGTTAAAATCTTAGTTCATTTAGTCTTATACACAGGTCAGGAATATTTTTATCAACCAGAGGAGAAGTTGACGATGCCAATTAATAAAGAGCTGAAGGATTTTATCTGGGATGGGAAGACGTCAAGAGTCAAGGGGGATAAGCAGATTCTTCCAACAGAACAAAGTGGATTGGGATTACCTGATTTGAAGGGGTACTTTAGAGCTACACAATTAAGACTCTTATACATAGAAGAAACCTAATTCAAAGACGAAAGGGATGATGATGAAATGGGGAAAGTTCAAGAAACAGAGAGACTGGGATTTTGGATGTAGATCTTTAAAGGAGAATAAAAATGATCATACAAAATATTATATTCATAAAGTAGCAGAATGTACTCTAAGAACTATGCCAACATGAGAATGGAGAAAGGAGACTCTCCTGATAGGGATGCTTGCAATTAGGAATGCAGACAATAGATGAGAGGGGATGGAATTTATTGGAGGAAAACTGGCAAAGGAGCCAATGTATTGAGAGCAAATAACTAAAGAGGGAAAGGTAACAGAATGTGAAGACACCAAGAATTTACTTGGACTGCAGGTTATAGACTGCTTTCCCTGTCAAGGACTGATACCAGAGTACAGGCAAAGAGAAAGATATAGGGGGGTCCTAAACAAAAGACCAGCACTGGTAGAGGTTTTAGCAGACTCTAGAATAGAAGCTGCTGTTAAAAAAGGCATAATTAGTACAGCATATAAAAAATTGCATGATAACTATAAGAATCAAATGAGAGGAGAATGGAAAGGATTAGGAAGAGAGATTAAATAAGCAATTCACAAACAGACAGTGGGGATATATGTATGTCTCCTAAATATGCAACAAAATCTAAAAGATTTAGGATTTTTTCTTGGAAATGTTTACATAGATACTGTTACATCCCAAACAGACGCCACAGAATTTTTCTCAGATAGACAGCAAATGTTGTAGGTGTGATGGGGAAGAGGTAACGAACATATTTTCTGAAAGTGTAATGAGTTTGCAGACTTTAAGATTCCCTGCAAACTACTCTGTCAGAGATACTGGGTGAGCAAATTGGTGTAACTAGGGAAATTATTTTTCTGAGCTATGATGCAGAATCGGAACTGCCTAAACATAGTAATGCCTTGCTGAGTCTAATTATGGAGGCTGACAAAATGCAATCACTACAAAATGGAAATCAAAGTCTAAACCAACTGTACTAGAAGCAGTGAATATAGTAACAGCGATAAAACAACTGGAATTGGGATCTTTAAAAAAGGGTAGGAGCAAATTACATAGGAAGAAATGGGAATTGTGTGAACAAAACATATAAGGGAGGAATGAGGTTTAAAAGAAGGCAAAACTTGAATGAGCTATGTAATGCTTCACTGACAATGACTGGGTAGATTTTAAGTGATGCATAATGTTTGCAACCAGGATTATGTCAACATTCTGATGTAAAATGCTTGCAGCTGGGATTATGTCAATGTGGTTTTCATTTATAAAAATGTATGATTGCTTATGTCATAAGTGATAATTTAATAAAAAAGTTTTTTTGTTTAAAAAATAAATCACCTAAACATTCAAGATTTGGAAGATTGCTCAAAGTCCAATTAGATATCCAGACAGTTCAGCTCCTCTCTAAAAAGGTCCCGAAAAACCTTAAGAGCATTGATATATTTCTATTTCATTGGAATAGTAAAGTATAACATTTTTGTGTATGTTGAAAATAACTGCCATTTTGAAAGTTAGAGATACATGAACAATTTTATATTTGGAAAGCAATAAATAAAACTGAAGTCTTAAAAAAAGAGAGAGCTCTATCTTCCCTAATAATTCTGGAATACTTTCCACTACCCATTCCTTAAATTCCTCTCTTTTTAACAGGTAGGTGGGAAACCACCAGTGTCACATTTTTACTTCATTACCCTTCATTTTTATCTTACATTTTACTGACGCATGATCTGAAATAGTTATTGGATATGTGTTGAAGCTTTTAATTACATGCATATATTTCTTTGAAATATAATTTCTATCTAGTCTACCCCAATTAATTTACCTTGGGGAATAATAAGTAAATTCTTTCCAAGTCCCTACTACTGAATTCACATCTTCCACACAAACAAAAATCATAAATTTCTTCAGAAATACATCCTCTTTTCTTCTATTTTCCCTTCTAGGTTGCCCTAATACATCCTCACTATTACAAATCAAGTTCCAGATCCCACCTGCTGAAAGTTAGTTATTTCTCCCAAACTTTTCTTAAGCTCCACAATAGGTTTTGGCAGAATGCAAACACATGCTAGTGTAATCCTCCTTCCTTGCCAATAGCCCATTACTGCCACAAATCTACCATTAATGTATTTTATCCTCTTCCATCGCTACTGGAGCCTTTCTAGTTGTTGATATAATTACTCCCCCTTTCCTTTTTCCCCTGATATTCTGCTGAATATGCATCCCATATCCTCTCTTTCTCAAATTCATATGCGCATTTCTATCCAAATGCATCACCTGCAGCATTGGTTTTTGTACTCAGCATTTCTTAATATAATTTAATACTCTTTCCTTTTTGTAAATACCTGTAAGGTCAATTACATTCCAGGATAATAAGGACAGCATAGCCATTATAATAAAAAGTTATTACATACTCAGAAATTGTCATGCATATTTTTAACTTTTGTGGTACATGCGTACACTAATATTTAGCAGGCTGCTCTTTTATACAGTTCTTTTTTCTCATCTCCATTTGAACCTATGTCACATTTTTCAAGACTTCTGCAGTTCGTTTTAGGGTTTTCTTTAAAACAAAAATGCATTTTCAGAACACCCCATATCCCACTGACTTAGGACAAACACATAAAAGTATACACATCTTCAAAAAATGAAGTTTAACCCTCCAGATAGGAACAAATGTACCAAATCGACAGCTGGACCCACAGACATTAACCAACCTAAAATTTAGGTTACTTATGCTAAAGTACATGCTTCAGCCTGCATTCACAATTACAGTGATTGCTGTCTGTTATTTTCTTATATATGTTCCTCTTCCAGATATGAAAAACAGCTTGTATGACTTCAGAAAACATCAACTTTTAGCCCCAAGAAAAATGCATTGGCTATCTTTAAACAGAACTAAATTGAACATGGTTCTATTAAAAACATTAAAATATTAAGGCCGTTATAGAGGCTGCCATCTCTTATTTACTTCCCACAATTTCAGACTTTATCACTGAATTGCTTACCATTGTACCTTTAAATTTTGCATTTTCCTTAGTAAAGGATGCTTAGAACTCACAGGTTAATTGCACCCGCAGATAGCTTGGCTCTATGTAAAGTAGTTAACAATGAATCTTTGTAAAATTTCATACCGAGCAGAATGTACAGCTGCTGTCTTAGCTGCAGACTTCACGAGTCCTACTGAGCATTTGCTAACGGAAAAAAAAAAAACAAGTCAATATCTTTACAGCTGCAAGAAACTTAGCATTTTTCATGGCTGTCATCATTTTGTCTTATTCTTCAAGCCAACTTGCTTACAAATCAAACACTTTACAGCTTAAGCTAAGAGCATTAATCTAGCCCATTCATCTTGTAAAATGAGATGAAACATCTTAATTCTACACATAATATAACCAGTGACTTTTACATACCCACACCAGTAGCCCAAGATCATAGCATGTTAACACTTAACTTGCTTTATCAAGCTTTTCTTCTTGTTATACTGTAAAGTCTATATTTGTTAGAGCTAAAAAATTATTTAATACATACAGTAGTCAGTAAAAGGACTGTCCCAATTTTTAAAATACCTCTGGCCTCACCCTACACAAAACTGCTTTACTACATATAACATGCAGTTCATACCATGAAAAATATTTTATACAAACACTAATAAGAACAAACATTGTTTTACTTACATTTAATATTTGTATGGATACTAAATGCAAAAAAGAAACATAAAATGGGGTATACATTTTACAGTCCACCACAAAGTTTAAAAAGTCAACAAAAGTCCAGTCTTTCTCAGCCACTTTCTCTTGCAAAGCCATATTCCACAAATGTGATCGATGTTTTACAGTCTCCAATTTATTCACAGATTTCAGTGTTGCAGGTCTTCTTCCTGTTCATCTCCACTGCCCAACACCAGAATCCTGTTCGAGTCCTAGTTCTAGGTACTCTTGATTCTTCTAGTGAACGCCTGCGCTTTTTTCTCTCTCAAAAATTTTCAGTTTCACTGACATAGTCTCTGCTTCTCATTCTTCTGACAGTAACGATAGAGAGTCCCATTCTGTTTGCTATTTTTAATTTCCTTCCAAGACAAAAATCCCTTTGATCCTACAAGAAAAATATTCTGAAAACTGATAGATACAGCAGCTTGAACCCAACACCTCAACATTCCCTGACTGCTGGAATATATTTGCATCTCTTATGCTTGGTGTATAGTAAATCATTTTTCACCAAAGCTCTGCCTTCTCCAATTTTTAATACTTTTCCCTTCTGCCACTGTTTTGTCATGATCAGCTCATTCTGCAGGTATGAATGTATCTTTACTAATACAGGTCATGGCTGCTTTCTCATAGCCATGTTTAGAGAATACACTCAATGCCCTTTCAATTAAATTCTATGGTAGAATACTAGTCCAGTTGCTTATAATGCTTTGTTAAAAATTAATACAGTCTGTTATTTCCAGTTTCTCTGGTGCAGAAGAAAATCTCGAAAGACACAGCACACAGAGAAAACAGCTCTTCTTGAGAAGTCTCATACTCAGCCACCCTTTTCTTCATTCTATCCTCTGATTTTTGCAATTCATCTTAATAGCTAGTTAATACTTCTATTTTTTTCCAGTCTTTTGTTATTTGAGTAGATATACTCTTTCAGTGTTTCACTTATCACCTCTCAGTACATTTCATTATTTTTTCCTCTAAATTACTGGAAGCCGTCTCTTGGACTTCTTTTTGCTGAACAGCTGCAGGATTCTTCCCACCCATTGTTTTACCTTCACCTTTTCTGTGTGATTTCTTTCAAGTTCGCCAGATTTCTATGCTGGCAACCAGGCAGTGTACGTAGCCAGTAAATGAGTTTTACTCAAGCTGAATACATCACTGGTGCTTATTCTCATTTTTTTTTCACACTGGGAGAGCTGAAATTACACTGCTGATCAGTGTGCAGCCATCTTGGAATTCTTAAAGCTATTGTAATTTGATGAAAAACTACAAAGCGTTCTTTACACTTCAAGGCTTCAATTTTGAAAGCCTTCTAGCAGAGACTGTCACAAAGAACAGTGTCTTCCAATAAAGGAATTAAACAGGGCAGGGCAAAAGGCTGCTGGTTCAAGGAGAGGCAAAACCAACTTTTCTGTCGCATAACCAAGCTTCCATGCTGGAGCCATTGCTTGGATAGCTCAATGTGTATAACTTCCCTTATGAATTAGAGATTCCAAAGGAAGACACACTGAAATAGCAGAAACAGGAACTTAATTCTCAGCTTAACTCAATTTGTACAAGTTTGAGAGGATTTCTATGACTAATGCCACATTAGCCTTTCTGGGGGCCAATGTCCCTGAAATGGCACCAGAAGGAGAACCTTTTCCATTCTGCAGGGTTTCCTCACCCCTTCCATGAATGTTTAGCAAATCCTCTGAAATTCTGTGTGCCTTCCTGGTGTGTTGCTAGACTGGGAAGAAGCATGGACTCTCTGTTCTGTGTTTAAAGGTCCATTCACTGAAGCACTGCCTCATGTCTTTCTGTTGCCATGTAGCATGGAGAGGTTGCTAGTGCTGCCTTGACCAAAAATGAATCATGAGAATTACTTCTGGCTCTTCTCCTGTACTTTTTCCAATACCCTGGAAATCAAGAGTAGGGGAGGAAAAGCGTAGAGAAACAGACCTAATCTAGGGAGAATGCATCTGTGTTTCAGGTTCCTGGAGTTGCTAACCTTGAGCAAAACCATCTCAGCTGCCTGTTCAAATGAGAATCAAACAGGGCAATTTCCAGCACACCCCACCTGCTAATTAGATAGAAGAAAATTTCCTTGAATAAGATACACTTATGAGTATATTCACATGCACTGGTTATCGTGTCTATCACATTATGTCCTGAAGGACTATTTGCAGCCTTCAGGGATACTCCTCCTCTGTGATGCAATCTCCTAAACATGCATTGCTGATATGCACAACAGGATGCATTTAAGGTGGAGGTGGGGTTACATCAAGGATCAGCTCTGAGCCCTTTCTTATTTGCAATGGTGATGGACAGGTTGACAGACGAGATCAGACAGGAGTCCCCATGGAGTATGATGTTTGCAGATGACATTGTGATCTGTAGTGAGAGTAGGGAACAGGTGGAGGAGACCCTGGAGAGATGGAGATATGCCCTAGAGAGAAGAGGAATGAAGGTCAGCAGGACTAAGACAGAATATATGTGTGTAAATGAGAGGGATGATGGAGGAATGGTGAGGATGCAAGGAGTAGAGGTGGCGAAGGTGGATGAGTTTAAATACTTGGGATCAATAGTTCAGAGTAACGGTGAGTATGGAAGAGAGGTGAAGAAGAGAGTACAGGCAGGATGGAGTGGGTGGAGAAGAGTGTCAGGAGTGATTTGTGACAGGCGAGTACCTGTAAGAGTGAAAGGGAAGGTCTACAAGAGGGTACTGAGACCAGCTATGTTATATGGGTTGGAGACAGTGGCACTGACAAAAAGGCAGGAGTTTGAGCTGGATGTGGCAGAATTAAAGATGTTAAGATTTGCACTGGGTTTGACGAGGGTGGACAGGATTAGGAATAAGTATATTAGAGGGTCAGCCCAGGTTGGAAGGTTTGGAGACAAAGCCAAAGAGGCACGATTACGTTGGTTTGGACATGTGCTGAGGAGGGATGCTGAGTATATTGGGAAAAAGATGCTAAGAATGAAGCTACCAGGTAACAGGAAAAGAGGAAGGCCTAAGATAAGGTTTATGGATGTGGTGAAAGAGGACATGCAGGTGGTTGGTGTGACAGAGCAAGATGCAGAGGACAGGAAGAAATGGAAACAGGTGATCTGTTGTGGCGACCCCTAACGGGAACAGCCGAAAGATGATGATGATAGGAGCAAGTCCCCCCTTGTTTGGTTATGCACCATGTGTCACTGTAGTGCTGTCTCTCTGCATCTGCAGATCGCCCACTTGTATGGCAGGAAGAAACACTTTCAATGATAGAATGAGTGTCACAATTTTTTGAAGCTTGTGTTTTTCCTCCTCATGTGTCTCAGGACCCTTGGACAAGAAGGTCCTCCATATGAGCCTCTGATGTTAAGTTTGAGAAGTTTGCTGTCAGGGCCACTGTAGTTTCCAAGGGTCACATGGGCATTACCTTGTTCCTAGAGAAACCGACCTAATCTAGGGAGACTGCATCTATGCTCCAGATTGTGTCATCCCTCACATTCTGGACTTGGTTCTCACCAACATGGGAGACCGCTGCACCACTCCCATAGTATGTTCTTCCTTGGTGAGATCAGATCATCGGTCTGTCTCATTCGAAGTTTCTATCAGACCCAACCCCTCCCCAGCCCTAACCAGGCTAAAGAATTTCTCAAAAGCTGACTACAGCTTCCTAAGGGAGGCTATCAGTAGCTTCACACCACCACCCCCCTCAGAGGGCATAGACAACTATGCTGAACAGTATGTCAATGCAGTATACAAGCACCTGTACAACTGCATGGACTCTGCCATACCCAAAAGAACTAAAACCTGCTTCTCATGGAAACACAAACCTGTCTGGTGGACATCCTCTACAAACAGACTTTACAAAAAAAGGAAGAAACTGTTGTCCAAGGGCAAAAAGGAACACATTCCAAATTGGAAAATCTCACTCCTCAGCCTCAACAAGCAAATTAGATCACTAGTGAAAATCTCAAAAGCCAATTATGAGTTGAAACTAGTCTCCAAAACAATGGGAAACCACAAGCCATTCTTCAGTTACATCAAGAACCTCCATGGCAAAGCCCAGGTTTGTTCTGAATTAGTACTTGGTACCACTTACACTGATCCTGTTGACTTAGCCAACCTAGCAGCCAATAGGTTCAGCACAAACTTCACCCCCTATCCACCCAAAGGCCTAATCAACATCCCTGATACTTGTCCCCCACATCACATCTGTGTAGATTGTGTTAAAGACCCTATCCAAGGCAAAGAACACAGCTTCCATGGGACCGGATAGTATCCCAGGCTGTATTCTGCACCATCTCCAACAAGAACGAGCTTCACCATTGAGCACCCTATTCAACCATAGCCTAATTACAGGCTTCACTCTAGCAGAGTGGAGAAAGTACAGTTGTTTACACTTACCATAAATGTAGATGCTCAAGTGTATTCACTGTTGCAGTCATCACACTTGGGTTATCCTACCAGGGGTAGCCCTCAGTCGGCCCGAATACCAAAGGCTTAGTATTTCTGCGTCAGTTGCTGTCACTTTAGGACTGACGTCAGGTCATCAGTGGTATAAAAACAGGCAGCCAACACCATTACATCAGTTTTTCTTGCCCCAAATGTCAGGAGCCCCCAAACAGGAAGCTAAGTTATAGTGAAATAACACCACCAGTAGAAAGTAAATACCAATAGCCCTGTAAAGAGTGAGGAAAAGAGAGAGAGAGAGAGACAAGGGGGCTGGAGGGTGGGAAAGCAGGACTGCAACAGTAAATAAACTCGAACATCTAAATGTATTTTAAGTGTATGCAAATGTACTATGTTCTTTGTGTTTCACTGTTGCAGTCATCACACTTGGGTTGATTCCCAAAGCTGAAGAACAGGTGGAGGCAGTCAAGAAGAGTTGGGGCTGGCTAGTATGCCCTGCAGGACTGCAGTTGCAAAGCCTGCCCTGGATTTGGAAGAGATAGGCAGGTGGTAATGCTTGGTGAAGGTATGAACAGAACTCCATGTTGCAGCTTCCAGGATGTCCCTGGTAGGGACCCCTCTAAGAAAGGCTGCAGAGGTTGAAGTTGCCCTAGTGGAATATGTTCTGACCCCTCTGGGGGTGGTTTCCCATGGTGTTTGTAATAGAAATGGATACAGTGTGATATCCATTTGGAGATGGTTTGTTTTGATATGGCCTTGCCCTCTGCCCCTGGTGCAAAGCTGACTAGTAACTGGTCAGATTTCCTAAAGGGCTTAGTCCTATCCAAGTAAAATCTGAGCTGTCTGTGCACATCTAAAGAGTGCAGGATCCTTTCCCCCTTATTTTGAGGTTTAGGGAAAAGGGTGGGCAAATGAATAGATTGGTTGAGAGCCACACTGGACACCACTTTAGGCATGAAAGTTGGGTTAGTCCTGAGGGAGACCCTGTCAGCATGAAAAATGATGAAGGGTTCCACAGCCATAAGTGCTTGCAGCTCAGACACTCTTCTAGCTGAAGTGATGGCCAGAAGCAAGGCTGTTTTCCAAGAGAGCAATTTTAACCCTGCTGAAGCTGCAGGCTCAAAGGGAGGTAGTGTGAGCTTTTCCAACACAAAGTTAAGGTCCCAAGCAGGGATAGGGGCTCTTCTTGGTGGCCTTAAGTTGTTAGCCCCCCTCAAGAACTGCTTGATGAGAGGGTGTGAAAAGAGAGGTGGCTCAGTGCTGTACTGTGCAGAGATGGCAGAGGCATGAATTTTAATGGAAGAGAAGGATAGGCCCCTGTGGAGTAGGTCTGCTAAGTAATTCAGGATGAGAGGTAAGGAGGGCTGTGCTAGGTCAGCTCCTTCAGTCTGGATCCAGGAACAATACCTTTTCTACTTGTCAGCATAGGATTTTCTAGTGCTGGGTCATCTGGCTTCACGTACAACATCCAGGACCTGCTTGTTTAGGCTGGCCACTGGAGGAGAAGTCAAGGAATAAGCCAGGCTGCCAGGTTCAGGGTCTGCAATTGTGGATGCAAGAAATCTCCCTCCTGCTGAGTCAGGAGAGTTGGAATCTGAGGGAGGTGCCATGGAAGCAACGGTGATAGACTGCGCAGTAGTGGGTACCAGTGCTGGCGTGGCCAGTCTGGAGCAATCAGGATTGCCCTTGGTCTTTCCTGATTTTCAACCCTTATTCTGAGTAATACTCTTGTAAGATCTAAGTGATACTCTTGTAAGAAGAGGTAGAGGGGGAAATGCATAGATGGAGAGGTTTGCCCACTGGAAGGATAGGGCAGCCACTTTCCAGGCATTGCTGTGAGGTTCCCTGGTGCAGAATTTGCTGAGCTGGTGGTTGTAGGGGGAGGCAAATAGGTCCACCTTTGAGGTATCCCATTTCTGAGTCACAAGGCTGAAGGTGTTGTGGTTTAATTGCCACTCGTGTGGGTCTGGGAGATTTCTGCTTAAGTTGTCTGCCAAAAAGTTTTGGTTGCCTGGCAGGAATTCAGCTAGCAGGTGAATATGCATGGCTGAGGCCTTGTTCCAAAGGGTCATGGCTAGCCTGCAGAGTGGGTAAGAGTGGGTTCCCCCCTGCTTGTTGATATACCACATCACTGTGGTGGTGTTGGTTTTGATTAGTAGAGGCCCTGGAGAGAGTAGGGATCTGAAAGTTGTCAGAGCGTGCTGAACAGCTAGTATCCCATTTTGGTTGATGTGCAGATGTACTTGATTTTGGCTCCAATGGCCCCGAATGCACCTGCCGTCCAGGTGTGCACCACACGCATAGTCTGATGTGTCTGTGGTTAGGGCATGGGTGGTGTGGAGTTGTGAAAAGGGAAGTCCCTTGTTGTGGTTGCATGCTGCTGCCCACCAAAGAAAATCTTTCCTTAGACAAGGTATCATAAGTATAACAGTTTCCAGGTCCTGAGAATGTTGACACCAAAGGCTCTTTAAGTACCACTGAAGTTTCCTCATATGCAGTCTAGCATTAGTAGAATGCAGGAGGCCATGAACCCTAGAGCTTGCAGATAACTGGGTTCTGGCGGCCAGTTGAGAGAAGTAGCCTGCCAGATAGGCTTGAGTAAGGAATGCCAACTTGCTCCCAGGAATAAACTTTTTTGACTGGGGACTAGTTTGGATTTCTTTTCGTTGATAGTGTACCCCAGTGAGATTAAGTAGGTCATTTACAAATGTCAGGTGCTGCAACAGCTTTTCCTGACTGTCTGCCTGAATCAGGCAGTCGTCCAAGTAGGGGTAAATCTGAATATTTCTTTGTCTGAAAAAAGCAATGGCTGGAGCCAAGCATTTTGTGAAAACTCTGGGAGCAGTGGATAAGCCAAAGGGAAGTGCAGAGAACTGATAATACACAGAACCTGCCCTGAAACATAGATATTTCCTGCAAGAGTCTCTGATTGGGATATGCAGATAGGCCTCTTTTAGGTCTAGGGTGGCTAACCAGGCATCTTTGGACAGCATAAGGAGAAGCTGTTGTAGGGTGAGCATTATGAATTTTGGTACCACCAGTAAGGTGTTTAGAATGCACAGATCTAAGATTGGGCGCCAGGTGCCCTCTTTTCTGGGTACCAGGAAAAGTCTGGAATAAAGACCTTGGCCTATCTGTTCTGCAGGAACAGGCTGAATTGCTCTCATGGAGAGCAGGGAATAAACTTGGTTTTGTGCCTCTGCCCACTGGTTTGGAGGAAGATCTGGGAACCCTTTTGGGGTTGGCAGCATGTGGAAATAAAATCTGTACCCCTGATACACTATGTTGAGGACCTATTGATCGCTGGTGATGGAGGCCCAGTTTTTTTGCATGGGAGGCAAGTTATCCTCCTAGGGGCACGAGCAGCTGGGCAGAGGTGAGAGGTGGAGTTGAGAAGTCATTGTGAATTCTTTCCATAATGGGGTGGCTCAGCACCCTCTGTTTTAGAAGTGGAGGTACTCCATTGCCTATATCTCTGCATACCCTGAGACTGCTGTCTGGGGGGTCTGCTTCCCCTATGTCTAGTATGAGGTGGCCTTGAGGGGGCTGGAAAGGACCAATGTTTTGAGGGGCAATGCCTACAGAATCTTGGAGGCTGGACTTGCAAATAGTCTAACCGCATAGACTTGGCTTTTTCTTCCATCTTCTTTAAAACCTCTTCTGCTTTGGTGCCAAACAGATTGTCTTTGTTCAGTGGTGCGTCCAATAATTTTGATTTGACATGGTCTGGCAAGGTCTGTTCCTTAAGCCAAGCATGCCTTCTAAGTACAGAACCTGTGACTGCTGCCCTGCAGGATGCTTCTAGGGCATCAAACCCACATTGCAGGGTATGCTTACTAACTTGGCTTGCAGAATGCATAAGCTCCTGTAATTCTTTATTTTCTGCACAATCAAGGAAGGTAGATAATTTTTTGTTTAATAAGTTCCATAGTATGTTGCTGGTATTTCAGCATGTGGAACTGACAATTTAATGCTCTAATGGCAAGAGTTGCAGAGGTGTATACTTTTTTACCCAATCTGTCTAAAGCTCGGGAATCCCTGTCCGAAGGGGTGAGATTCTTAGATGTGGTTGCTTTTATTCCTTTATGTTTTGGGGAGATGGCCTCTGGGTCAGCAGTAGGATTTTTTAAAAGAAATTTAGTTAAGACTGGATTCCATAAAAACATCATCCACAAGATCCAGAACAGGAGGAATAGCTAAGGGTCTGTGCTGTGGTAAATCTAAAAATTCCCTGAGTCTCTTTTTGGACTGAGGATAATCCTGGCATTCCCAATGGAAATGCTCTCTCAAGGTATGTAGGGTTTCACCAAAACAAACATCCCCTAGAGGACAGGCAGAAGGAATGTATTCCTCTGCATCTGAATCCTCATAGCAGATAAGGGCATGTCTTCATAAATCAGAAACCTCAGAGTTGTCGGACTCTTGGTCAGATAAAGCTGCTGGGGACAAGTCTCTTTTCCTTTTAGCAGGGGTAGGCTGGCTTCCCCTAATCAGCACGATAAGGTTTTCCACCATTTTAAGCATCCGAGATTGAGGCAAGGAAGCAGGCGCTTGAGTTTAGGTCGTCAATTTTTTAGGCGTAGTTTGTACTCTGGGTCTTAGAAACTTGGTAGTTTAAGAAAGAACTGAAGATGCGAAAGAAGTCATTGGTTTGTGTCGAATATCGGTAGTGTGAAGAACTTCCTCAGAAGCCAGTGCCTGCACAGCGGCTCCGGACCCATCCAAGGTAGAAACATCCGCAGGTTCTGTAGTCAAAGAAGAGTCTCGCGGCATACCAGACTCCGAACGGGCCTCGGTAGCGGCATGCAAATCCATGGAAGTAGGCATCAGGGGCTGCGAAAGCGCCTCACTGAGTACCAGCGAACTGGTGACTAGCTTAACGGAAGCGTCGGACCTGTGCAGTCCGTCTCTGTCCTTATCCTTATGTTTTTTCGGAAGATCGGTAGTCGGAAGTCATTTCGGAATACGGAGACTGAGAACGAACGTATTTAGCTACGGTAAGGGCCCGACAAAGTACAGTTTTCTACCTACCATAAATGCAGATGTTCGAGGGTACACCCTGCTGCAGTCATCACACTTGGGTTATCCTGTCGTCAGGCGGTCCCACAGTAAGCCGGAATTCCAAAGCCTTGGTCCGGCGTCGGTTGCTGTCGCTTCTTCCCTGACGTCAGTGCGCCAGGGGTATATATAATGCAATCGACGCCATTTTCTTCATTTTTTCTTGCCCCAGATGTCAGGTGCCCCCAAAAAGGTGGTCAGTAATTAGTACCAAATTGAGTAAATTTTGCACAAACACAAATTCCCTTCAGCTATAAGCAAATACATCAGGAAGGTATTGTAGAGATTTAGCCAATTAGATCAGAGGGGATGGAGGGAGGGTAACCTGGACTGCAGCAGGGTGTACACTCGAACATCTACATTTATGGTAGGTACAAAACTGTACTATGTTCATCGTGTTACCCTGCTGCAGTCATCACACTTGGGTTGAATCCCAAAGCTAAGGATGGGTGGAGGAATCATAGAGGGTTAGAGGAGGCTAGAAGGCCCTGCAGAACTGCAGTGGCGAAGCCCGCCCTAGTCTTAGAGTAAAGTGGTAAGTGATAGTATTTGGTAAAGGTGTGTACTGAACTCCAAGTTGCAGCTTCCAAAATCTCCTTGGTTGGAACCCCCCTGAGAAAGGCTGTAGATGTAGCTGTTGCCCTGGTAGAGTGGGGCCTAATGGTAACAGGAACTGGTTTTCCCTGATGGGTATAGCAGAAACGTATGCAATGTCCTATCCATTTGGAAATGGTTTGTTTTGATATAGCCTTCCCTTGTGAAGCTGTAGCATAGGATACAAAGAGCTGGTCAGATTTTCTGAAAGCCTTAGTTTTGTCCAAGTAGTAACAAAGTTGCCTGTGAATGTCCAAGGAATGCAGGAGTCTCTCACCTTTGTTCTGTGGATTTGGGAAGAAGGTGGGTAAGTGGATGGTTTGCTTTAAAGCCACACTGGGAACCACCTTAGGCATAAAGGAAGGATTAGTTCGTAGAGAAACTCTGTCTTGATGAAAAATGAGGGAAGGTTCCACTGCCATTAGTGCCTGCAGCTCTGAGACTCTTCTAGCTGAAGTTATTGCTAGCAGCAGGGCAGTCTTCCATGATAGGAACTGAAGATCTGCAGAGAAAGCTGGTTCAAAGGGAGGTAGCATTAGTTTTTCCAGAACAAAGGTGAGGTCCCATGTTGGTGTAGGTGCTCTCCTGGGGGGCCTAATGTTTTTGCCCCTCTGAGGAACTGCCTTAGAAGTGGATGCGAAAATAAGGGTGGATCCGTGTTGTAGTGGGCTGAAATAGCTGAAGCATGGATTTTAATGGAGGAGAAAGAAAGTCCTTTGTGCAACATCTCAGTTAAATACTGTAGAATGTGAGGCATGTGAGGCTGAATTGTGTCTTGGCCTTTAGCTTGGTTCCAGGCGCAAAACCTTTTCCATTTGTCCGAATAAGCCTTCCTGGTGCTTGGCCTCCTAGCTTCCAGAACAACATCCATAACTGCTTGGGAAAGAGGAGTTGGCTGGATGCTTAGGTGATTTGCCATGCAGCCAGATTTAAGGTTTTGAGCTGGCTGTGAAGAATCTGACTGTTTTGTTGTGTGAGCAAATGGGTAATTTGTGGTAAGATCCAAGGTGGGCCGTGGGCCATATTCCTCAATAGTGGGTACCAGTGATGGCGTGGCCAGTCTGGGGCTATGAGAATCAGTCGTGGTCTCTCCTTTTTGACTTTCAGAAGCACCTTTGTGAGGAGAGGCAATGGAGGGAAGGCATATACTGTCAGGTTTTTCCAAATGAAAGAGAGAGCGTCCACTTTCGAAGCTTGATGGTGAAGTGTCCTTGTACAAAATTTTGTTAGTTGATAGTTTTGAGGGCTGGCAAACAGGTCTATGTCTGGAAGGCCCCATTTTTGAGTTATCATTGTAAATACTTGTGGATCTAGTTTCCACTCGTGGGGATCCATGATGTTTCTGCTGAGGTCATCTGCCAATGTGTTCTTCTTTCCTGGCAGGAATTGAGCTTGTAACTGAACTTGGTAAACCAGAGCTGTGTTCCATAAGATCATTGCTTGCCTGCATAGAGGGTAGGAGTGAGTACCCCCTTGTTTGTTTATGTACCACATTACTGTGGTGTTGTCCGTCTTTATTGTAAGTTGTCCTGGATGCAATAGATTCTTGAAGGCTGTCAGAGCTTTCTGTACAGCTAGCATCTCTTTTTGATTGATGTGCAGATTCCTTTGATCTGCAGTCCATACGCTTTGAACGCACTGTCCTGCCATGTGTGCCCCCCAGACGTAGTCTGATGCATCTGTTGTGATAGTTTGCCTGGCTGGGGGAAAGGTGAAAGGCTGACCCTTGTTGAGGTGACATGCCTGTGACCACCACAGAAACTCCTGTTGTAGGCAGGGAATGAGAGATATCATTGTGTCCAAGCTGTGGCTGTGTTGAGACCATACGCTTTTTAGGTACCACTGTAATTTTCTCATATGCAGCTTTGCAAATGGTATTAGTAGTATGCAAGATGCCATGAAGCCCAAGGCCTGCAGAATTTTTCTTGCAGTTAATTGGGTCTTTGTTGCCATTGTTTTGAAATATTGAGTCAGTTGTAGTTGTTTGTCTGGCGTCAGATAAGCCTTCTGGGCCGTTGTATTCAAGCTGGCACCCAGGAATGTCATATTTTGTGAGGGTGCTAGTTTTGACTTCTTTTTATTTACTGTGTACCCCAGGCAATTTAGTAGATGTTTTACAAAAGCCAAATGATGTAAGAGAATGTCCTTGCTTTCTGCTTGGATGAGGCAGTCGTCCAGGTATGGGTATATTTGAATTCCTCTTTGTCTGCAATATGCAATTACTGGTGCCAGACATTTTGTGAAGACTCTGGGCACATTAGATAAGCCAAACGGCAGTGCAGAGAATTGGTAATGAGTTGAACCTGCAATGAAATGGAGGTATCTTCTGCAACTTTGTCTGACAGGGACATGCAGGTATGTTGCCTCCTTGAGGTCCAACGTTACTAGCCATGCTTCCTTGCCCAACATGGGAAGAAGCTGCTGTAGTGTTAGCATCTTGAATTTGGGTACTTGTAAGAAGGTGTTTAGAATTGAAAGGTCCAGAATTGGTCTCCAGGCATTGTCCTTTCTGGGCACTAGAAAGAGTCTTGAGTAAAATCCTTGACCTTGCTCTCGAGTAGGTACCAGTTGAATGGCTCTCAAGTCCACGAGAGCTGTAATTTGTTTTTGTGCCTCTGCCCATTGATTTTGTGGCAGGTTTGGCATTCCTCTTTTCATTGGCAAGGTGTGAAAGTGGAATCTGTATCCTCGTAAAATTATGTCTAGGACCCATTTGTCCTTTGTGACAATGTGCCAGTTGTCTGAAAAGTGCGAGTTTTCCTCCCAAGGGGGCTGCCAAGAGAGTGTTGCTTGGCCAGATGAGGTGCAAGTCATTGAGTTTGCCTTCTGGTAGATTGGGACCTGTCTTCTCCTCCCTTCTGTGTTGTAGTGCCCCATTGGCGAGGTTTGTACTGGGCTTGTGGTTGTCCTCTGCCTCTTGGACATCTGTATTTACCCCTCTGTGGTCTGTCAGTAGCTGGAAAGGACCAATTTTTTGTTGGCCAGTTTCTGCTGAAGCGAGGGGGCTGTACCTGTAAGAAATCTTTGACTGTCTGCATAGATTTTGCCTTATCCTCCATTTTCTTTAAGACTTCTTCTGCTTTAACTCCAAAAAGAACATCCTGCTGTAAGGGAGCATCTAGAAGCTCTGCTTTAACATGATCAGGTAGAGTTTGTTCCTTTAACCAAGCATGCCTACATATAAAAGACCCAGTGACAGCTGCTCTGCAGGAGGCCTCCAAAGAATCAAACCCACACTGTAAGGTATGTTTGCCCACCTGTTCAGTTGCATGCAACAGATCCTGCATTTCTTTCAATTCAGACTGTTGAGGGAGAGTGGTCAATTAACTGAGAGATTAGAAATTGCTGATACTTAAGCATGTGAAATTGGCAATTTAGTGCCCTCATAGCTAGGGTGGCTGAGGTGTAAACCTTTTTCTCCCACCTGTCTAGTGCTCTGGAATCCCTCTCAGAGGGTACAGGATTTTCAGCCATAGAAGCCTTAGCCCCTTTGGGACCCTGGGAGATTGTCTCTGGGTCAGGAACAGGGCTTTTATAAAGAAATTTGTGGGAATCAGGCACTCTATAGTATCTGTCAGGCTTGGCCGGAGCAGGAGGTAGAGAGTCTGGGTTCAAACTGGATTCTAAGTAAACATCATCCACAATGTCTAAAACTGGTGGGATGGCAAGTGGTCTGTGCTGGGGGAGTAAAGAAACTCTCTGAGCCTTTTCCTCGAGTCAGAGTAGTCCTGACCTTCCCAGTGAAAATGTTCCCTCATAGTGTGTAAAGTTTCCCCAAAGGAGTAGTCTTCAGGAGGAGAAGCTGAGGGAATGGAATCCTCAGCATCAGAATCTTCATAAGGGGAGAAGGAGTAATCTTGGTCCTCAGAGGAGTCTGAAGAAATGGACACCTGTTCAGAGGATGCATAATCTTCCTCTTGTCTAGGCCTTTTGTCAGGAGGGGGCTGGGACCCCCTGATTAAAGAGATCAAATCTTCAGCCATTTTGAGCATCTGTTTCTTAGGCATGGGGCCTTGAACAGGGGACTGAAGTGCAGTCCTTTTAGATTTAATAGGAGTCTTCGTCTTTGGATACGTTTTAATGGTGAGCGTCGTCGGTTTGAAAACGCCTTCAGAAACCGATGGCTTTTCTGCAGCACCAACATCTTTTTCAGCAATGTCGTCGGTAGGGCCTGAACAAAATGGCTGCGTCAGTCTGGTACATTCCGCCAAAAGTTCCGAAGCGGTCTCGGGTTCCAGATCTGCGGTCAGCAGGGGCTGCGTCGGAGCCTCACTGAGGACCGGAGAACCAGAGACCGGACCAGCCGAGGCCTTGGAATCTGGCTTAGGCCTGGGCTGTCTGTCCTTATCCTTGCATTTTTTGTGCACGCCGGTAGTCGGTTGCTCCGACGGCATGGTGTAGTTAAATTTTCTACCGAAGTAGTGTCTTGTGAAATCAAAGCGTCTTTTAATAGTACGCTTATTAAACCTAGCACAAAAACGACAACTAGTAATGTTGTGGTCTGGACCTAGGCAAGGTATGCAATAAGAATGAAAATCCTTATGAGGTATTTGCTTCCCACAAGAAATACAATTGTTAACTTTTTCTGAGATCGGTCTGAGGCAAGAAAAGTTTCCCCAACGGGGTACTTAGCTTTATAGAAGACTTCGGTCTGAAATTCGAATTCGAAAATCACAGGAGTCGGCCGACCAGCACTTGCAAACTGCTTCTGCTTCGGGCATCGCGCGGCAAGAAAGACTGAAGAAAATGGCGTCAGTTGCATTATATATACCTCTGGCGCACTGATGTCAGGGAAGAAGCGACAGCAACCGACGCCGGACGAAGACTTTGGAATTCCGTCCGACTGCGGGACCGCCTGATGACAGGATAACCCAAGTGTGATGACTGCAGCAGGGTAACACGATGAACATCATATAGTTCTGGCGTTGAACAAAGTACAAAACCGACAGCGAGGGAAGTCATGGTCTGGGCCTAAACAGGTGACGCAGTAAGAATGGAAATCTCGGTGTGGTATTTGCTTTCCACAGGCGAGACAATTGTTAACTTTTTCTGACATCAGTTAGAGCAAGAAAAAAGGATCCGTAATGGGGTACTTAGCTTTAGTAGACTTCAACTTCAATTTCGGAAATGAAAACTCAGGTAGCAGCCAACCGGCACTCGTGCGAACTGCTTGGGCTTCGGGATCCCCGGGAAGAAAGACTGATGCAACGGCGTCGGCTGCCTGTTTTTATACCACTGACTACCTGACGTCAGTCCTAGAGCGACAGCAACCAATGTAGAAATACTAAGCCTCTGGTATTTGGGCCGACTGAGGGCTACCCATGGCAGGATAACCCAAGTTTGATGACTGCAACAGTGAAACACAAAGAACATCTGCCTTTGTTATCCCCTTACACAAAGCTGATGCCACTACAGACCCGGAAAACTATCACCCCATTAGCTTGACAAGTCTGATCTGTAAAGCCATGGAGTGAATTATTATGGATCTCAAACAAGGGCACAGGCAATCTCCAAGCACTTGACCCCACCCGATTCGAATTCGTCAGGGACAGCTCTTGCCTACTGAACCTGGTTGACTTGAGACTGCCACCAAGGCCCTGCATGAGGGAAAGTAGTACATACAGATTACCTTGGCTTGGCCAAGGCCTTTGACACAATCCCCCACTCAGGCATCAATAGAAAAGCTAACACAACTTGGCATAAATCCCTATCTCATCAGGTGAGTGGCCAACTGGCTCACCAATAGGACCCAGAAGGTCAAAATAAGCGCCACCACCTCTGACAGCAGACCTGTCACTAATGGTGTTCCCCAGGAACTGTCCTGGGACCTCTACTGTTTGGTATCGACTTCTCAGAGGTTCAGGCAAAGACAAAGGGCCTGTGGCTGACCAAGTTTGCGGATGACTGTAAGTTGGGTGCTGTCACTGACTCCCCAAATGAGGTTAACATACTGCAAGAGAGTCTCACAGCTACAAATAACTGGTGTCAAAGTCATGACCTTAAGTTAAATGCAAAAAAATGTATTATCATACCGTTCTTCAAAAAACGGCCCCTACTGATTACCACATCAATGGCAACCCTCTAAGCACACAACCTGTGGTGAGAGACCTGGGTACTCAGGTTGACAATCTCACATTCGACCATCATGTGGCAACAGTGGTCAGAAAAGCCTTTTACTTGGTTCATCTCATAAGTAAAGGGACTGCATCCAGAAAAAGAGGTTATTATCTTTCTGTACTCCTCCCTCATTAGGCCTATAATTGAGTATAATGCCCTATTTGGTATGTACCTCTCCAAACACCTTCACCAACTGGAAAGACCACAGAAATATCTCACTATGAGAATCCATGGCCTCCAACATATGTCCTACGTGGACAGGCTCAAATCACTATCACTCTACTCGGTATCATACAGATTGCTCAGAGATGATCTGTGTCTCGCCTACAGGGCAATATTGGAGCCTGCCCTACTAGAGATGCTCCGTATCCATAAGTCTAACTCCTTGTGCATTACTCGCTCAATAGGCCTAAATTTAATATGTGACATCAACAAAACCTGCTAGAGAGACAGGTTTGTCTCCCAGAGGCTGCCCCATCTCTGAAATAGACTTCTCATACATATCAGAGTATCTCACTGACCCTCTTCAAGCGTAACCTTGATGAGTGGATGGGAAGCCACAAATTTGCCACAGGGCTTCCACCTCTGTCCCTAACTGACAGGGAGACAGTTGCTGACTGAGGGCTCTTTTTTGGGGATAAACTCTTGGCGAGGCTTGTAAGGGCCCCTGGGCCATTAGCCTAATAACCTCATGTGATCCTATGTGACATTTCTGCACTTACCACAACATTTCTTTTCTTATGCATGGTAGCAATGAGAAACTTATTCCCAAATGACGGAGGTGTTTGTTCCATCTTTTTAACAAGTATCACTGAAGCATCCTCATGTGTAAGTATGCCAATGGCACCATCAAAATGCACACTGTCAATGTACCCTAGAAATTTTAGATATTCCCAGCTGTGACTTTTTCCCCTTGAGATGAACTGAAGTGGTCTGTCAACATCTCCAATCTGCCCTGAGGGAGAAAGGACCTGCACTGAGTAGTGTCCAAACATGCTCCCAGAAAGCTCCCTTTTGAAGATGGTCAACAGGATGAAATCTTAGCTTTCCTGATCCTATCAGTTATGGTCCCTGAAGCACATTAGAATGAAATTCATGGCATTCAAAGCACTCTTGCAAGATTCTTGCTAGTATAAGGCAATTGTCAAGTTTGTGAAAGTTCCAAATTCCCTTTGTCCTCCAAAAGGCTATCACCGGAGCCAGGCATTTTATGAAAACTCAAGGTGCAGTGGACTAGCCAAAAGGCAAGGATGTGAACTGAAATTATGTGAACTGAAAATGATGTCTCTTGCTAGAAATCTTAGGCTTCTGGAGATGTGACGGTAAGCATCCTTAAAATCAAGGGTTCAAATTAATCCTCCTTGTGGGATCACTGGTAACTCTTATAGAGCAAGCATCTTGAATTTGGGTTCCTTTAGAAATTAGTTTAGAGGGGCCTTTAAAAGTCCTGCTTTTCTTAGGAACAGCAGCAGTCTGGAGTAAAACCCTGTGCTTTCCTCCCTTGAAGACACTTTTTCTATGGTCTGTGTCTCTAATACGTTTTAGCTTGTGAGGGATAAACAGAGTTTGGTGTTTGGGAAATGGCTGAATAGCCCTGAGCGCAAGTCTCTCTAATAAATGAAAACTATATTGATAAAATACAAAAGACAAATGTACAAGGAAAACAATTCTAGAAAACCAATATGAACATTTTGCTGGTAAGAGGTCAGGACTAAAAGTCATCAAACAGAAATGGACTGAGGCAGTAGCTGCAAGATCCTGCCCAGACCATAAGAAAATAAAATCTTTCTAGAGAAACTCTGTTTAAAAGGAGAGAATACAGGCATAGAAATTTCTCTAGAATTAATAATTTTACTGAATACAATTAGTACCAAACAATCTAAGACAAGTTACAATAGCGCAATTTGTATATACATAGATGGCCTGATGTGCTCATTTGAGATTGATTCACGGTACCAGACTCTCTTGCAGGGAGTGCAGCTTAATTTGAATAATGGCACTAACTAGCCAATAAGAAAAATCTTAATTATCAAAGTTATGGTCACACTGTAGCATTACTAAACTATCCAGTAACAGTCACAAGTTTTTAATAAAGCATATATTTCAAGTTTGAATATACAAAATCAAATTGCCCTATAAATAAAACCCAGTAAAAAGGCATTTGCTAACAATAGGAATGTTCAGATAAAAAGACGCAAAACAGGCAAAATACGCAAATTTGTTTGTCGTCATAAATAAAATCTAACCTTGTCTCTTATCGCACATAAAACCCCCCATAAAAGCAGATCCTATGAATAGATCACTCTTGAATAATTTCAACTTTGGGATACACATAAGATCCCTTAATGCGACAACTCTCCAACAAGCAGGCTACACTAATTACTCTTCAGACTTGAAATATGTGCTTTACTAAAACCTTCCAACTGTAGCTGTGATGCAATGCAGCTACAACACTGATAATTAAGATGGGTTTTTTACTGGCCATTTACAGCTATTATTCAAATCAACCTTCACTCCAGGCAATTATTCCCTGTGAAAGAATCTGGTACCTTGAATCAACCTCATATGAGCACACCAGGTCACCTACATAGTTGCACACCTGAATGAACACACAAATTGAGCAACTATAGCTGGTCTTACTGGAGGTTTGTTGATAATGTCTTTCTTATTTGGAGAGGTTCCCTGGAATTATTTAATGAATTTTTTGAGTACCTATAACAGACTACTGAATTTTTGCATTTCACTAAGCAGGAGTCATATACTGAGACTGAGTTTCTGGATGTTAAGTTAGTTAGAACTTAGTAACCAAGAGGTTCAGGATAAGTGTACATTGTCATCATGTTTTACACAGGAGGAGTAATCATCCTAAACGTGTTCAGGTATATTGTTAGAGGACAAGCTATATGAGGGTCTCACTGTTAAGTAGTGATGCAAACACTTTTGAAAGAGAGTTGTCTTTAATGAGAAGTGAACTACTGGCGAGGGATTATAAAGAACATGAGGTAGATATTGAATTGAATAGAGTGTGGACATTGAGGGAAGGGACACCTGCACCCTTTTATTCAGATTCCAGAGCTGAGCGACTCATGAGAGAGAGTGATTATAACAGGGATGTAGTCAGGTTTGCACTATTGTTTGTATACATTACTCTGTTAATATTGGCCGCGTAAGTGCAGCCATCAAACGGAATTGGCATATTTTGATGTCAGATAGTGGGATCAGTGGTTTGATAGAGAGTGAACCTTGTTTTGTTTTTAAGAATAAATGTTTCTTAAAGCGTTTGCTGTGTTATAGACCCAAAGAACAACATGCTGAGATGGTGGCTCAAGGAACAACATGGTGCAAAAATTGTAGCTACTGTCAATTAACTGACAGCAGTAATATGTTTAAGCATCCATCCACCGGTAGACAATGTGTGTCTAGGGTGACAGCAGATTCCCAAACTAAGAATTTAGTTTATTTAGCCAGGTGTGTAACATGTTTCAAGTTTTTATGTAGGAAAAACTAATAGAATGTTACATGAGAGGATCATAGAACATATTATGAGTGTTAGACAACATGATATTAGTAATTCACTAGCCAAGCATGTTTGCGACAAAGGAAATAAACATAGTTTTCAATTCATGGCCACTGAAGTATTGTTTGACGGTATTAGCTTTGGTGACATTTCAAACAGGACCGAGTGTAAGGAGCTGTTTTGGATACTGCAGCTCCAAGCAAACAGAATATGAGTTGAACTGGTTTCACTGAAACCCGCCCTGAGAGTTAGAGATCTTTTGAAGAGATTATTGGGGGTCTTGCTGAGTATAGTTCATTAGAGTAACCAAGTGAATTAATTATTGTTTAGACTTACATAGCGATGGTCATGTATTTAATATAGCTTCACATATATGGATTTGTGCATCGGTCGTTGTTTTTATAGATGTATTTTATTATAAAACTTTTTTTATTTTTTACTACATTTGATATTTTAGTCATCAAACATGACTTGATGACAGTCCAGATACTTGTTTTTGATTGTAGCAGGTCAGATAACTTTGTTAAGTACTTGTTGTTCATTCCCATTGGTGGCATACCTGAAATGTTCTGTTTGATTGGCTGGTGTTTGCTAACCTGGTAAATTGATAGGTTGCGAGTCGTAATGGTATACAATTATCTGCTGATATATATATTGTGTTATGTGATGTTAGGTAGATTATGCTGTGACTCACATTTATGTGATTCTATGTAATTTGGGTGTACTGATGGTAGTTTGAATAGTTATTAGAAGGGGTTGTTGCAGTGAGTTGTTTTTGTATGCTTTTTTTTTTCTTTATACTTTTTCACATTGGTGGTTTAGTTGGAACAGCCAGTTTGATTGGCTGTTTGTTAGTTTGATGGATGATAGGATGCGCATTATGGTGGCATGGAATTATACATTTATTTGCATTTTTTATATATCTCTGTTACACTAGGTTTTCACAGTTTGGAGCCTTGGATACCAAAGTGAGCTGTTACATTTCGAGTTTTTATGAACAGTCTTCCAGCCTTGATGTAGTGTTTACTTAAACGTTCTGATCACTTTTCTTTATGGTATGGCCACTTTGACCCATAGCAGCTAAGATGGACACATGAGGGAAAGCTTGCTGTGGAGTCACTATCCTGTTCTGTGATTTGATAGTTGGAGCATGGAAAGTGCTTTTGATTGGCCTAATCTCGTGCATGTTGACTCCGATAGGTCGATATCAGACTACACAGTGATTGGTGCTAGTAGTTGTGAGACAACCCTTTTCCTTTTAGACCAGTGATTGACGGTGTTCTCTGTTGGTTGAAGCTGGTAGGCTGACGGGTTATCAGCCGATATATGTTATCATAAGCTGTAAGGCTTATGCAGCTGCAATAGGCACATACATGTTGCTGATGTAGTGCAGTGGTTAGAGCTCTGGTTTAGTATGCAAGTGATGCACGGTTCGAATCCTAACACAAGCCAATGGGTTTTATGTGTGAAAGCAGTTGTAAATTAATTTGGTGGGAGGTTGGCATAATGGTTAAGGTGTTTACCTTACAAACATAAGGTGCAGGTTTTGATTCTCACATGGGGTAACTGGCTAGGCTGAAAATGGCCCACAAGGGCAGTTAGCCTAGTACTAATCTATGAACCTATAATTATAAGTTTAATAATTTGGGTGCTAGTGATGATGTTAAAGGAAAAGAAGGATTGTCTTAGAAAGAGCACAATTGTAAGCTTTAGGCGAGTCACTGGCATGAGTGTCATTTGTGGGATAGGCATGTATTCTGAACATGAGTGCTTGTTTAGCATTATACATACCGGCGATTTCGCTATGTGAATTGTCTAGATTGTAGGATCGGACATCATACCATCACTTTAGACAGGTTATCGTTGTATGTTTGCCTCATTGACTAGTTGTAGGAGTCTCATGGTAGTCATTTGTAAATGATTACCAATTTTGATTGGAGCAACTGAACAGATTTGCTATTTAATTTGATGGGGTTTAGGCAATGAATATCAAGGATTGTGGCTGAGTATCCAATCACAACATAGGCACTTTAATGCCAGTGATAGGTTAGAGTATGTTTTTTAGTTATGGATTGGATATTTCTTTTGCAGGCCACATTTGATTGGTCTAATAATGTTTATGATTTTTTAATATTCACAGTTTGTTGATTTTATTTTTATTGACTGTGTTTATGTATTTAAGAGAGTGTTTTACTGCTTTTTAAATGGTCTGAAAAAGCAACGTTAGTTGTAAAAGTTCTTACCGTTTTGTACTTTTTTTGTTTTTTTATAATAAAAGTCATCTGTATCCTCGCAACAGTGGTGGTGGATGTTTTATAAGTTTTTACTATTTGTACATCACTGGGTTGTTACTGGAGTGATTTTCTCGTTTTTTATTGGTTCTTTATTATTTTCTTTTATTTAACATTTGTTTACCGGAATAGTCCAATGGGTTATGAGCCCGTTTTCAGAGAAGTCCTGGGCAGAAAAGCTCCAGAGACAATAGAATAATTTCAAAAAAAAAGATGAATACAACAAACATACAATGAGTTGCATAGATTGAAGATAGTTTTGGGTAAGATCAAGCTAGTACACCTTATTAATTCAAAACAAGATGGCTACATCATAAAATACATTGAGTAACTTAGATTAAGATGGATGCAGAGTAAAAAACATTTTTGATAAAATAAAGTTAGTACAAACAGAGGGTGTTATATACAGCTACATTAGGTAGAAGAGCGGTAGGAAAGGGATAAGTAGGGAGGAGGGGAGAGGGAGGGGAAAGTAGGAGAATGAGAGGCAAGGAAAAAAGTTATGTACTCACCATAACGTTCCATCTGTGCTGTTGATCTTCATATTCATTCTTGACAACTAGGACTCTGTTCTGATCCTAGGAACTGGCTCGACCATTATACAGCTCACGCCAGGCAAAAAAACTCTTGAGCTAAGACTCTACTCACAACCCCCCCTCTCTCCATACCTCAGATCCAGTTTGCAGATCATAGCAAGAGTATGCATAGAAATTATAAGCAGAAGCAATGTCCAAGGAAAAACCCTATGGAAACCCAGGACAAGGGCTCAATCTCCCAGGAAATCTGCAGGAGGGGGGAAGGTGGGTGGGATGTCAAGAATGAATGAAAGATCGACAACACAGATGAAACGTTATGGTGAGTACATAAGGTTTTTATCTGACGTTGACAAAAGGGACAGGATCCCCAGATACTTCAGTCCCTGGTTGGCCTTATGGAAGGATATTCCTGAGAAACATTAAGCCAAAGGGTGCTCTTCCCCTGGAGACCATATCCAATTTGTAATGAATGATAAAGGTATGAGGCATAGACCAAGTTGCAACACAAATTTCATCCATAGAAGTTTTTGAATGAAAAACTGCTGATGTGGCAACTGATTTGGTTGAATGCACTTTAACAGGCGCAGGTAACTTTTGATTGTTATGTGCATAAATAAAGGTAACAATCTGTCAGCCATTTAGATAAGGTCACTTTTGATACAGACTAATACTTAAAGGTCCAAGGAGTCCAAGCACCCGGGTATCGGGTATTACCACAGCAAACTCACTGACAATAATTCCACGCTGTAGAAAAATGAATTAATTCACAGCAATAATGGATAGTTTATTCTTCTAGTAACACACACAACAGCAGCACAAAAACGAATTAACCCGGGTTTCGTCCAATATGACGAACTTCTTCAGAATACACATTGCAGTTGTTGCCTTGGTTTAAATATACAAGTCACACCCCAATTAACTATTAAAAAATCAATTAAACAATGATGTTAAATTTAATAAATCCTATACTAATATTAAATTAAAATAAGTTGAATTAAAATAAAATTTTAAAAGACTCCAGTGTACAGGATATATCAAGTCAACATAGTATTCAAGGTTTGTGCCTTAATCATGATAACATCAGTAATAATATTCAGTCAACAGTGGTAACAGCAATACAAAACTTTAACAACGGAATACATGCTGACAATTTCGTCAACAATGAATTTATAAACTGTGAAATGAACTTTGAAGCTATTACTACAGCTGATGGAATGAATGATTATATAACTTATGGTTTGTGTTTTAATGATGATGGTACACTTGATAGTTGTAAGAACATAGAAATAGTACAAAAACACGAACATAATGTTGAAACACATGTAGTTAACTCTGTTGACATCACTGTTAGATATAGTCCTGTTGTTCAAGACATTCAAGTAAATAATGATGATATCCTTGTTAATAGTAATCATGGTAGCAACAATGATGTAATATTTGCAAATATAGACAATGGTATCATGGGTATAGGATTTCAAAATACACATGGGGGAGACCAAACGTTATTAAATCTCTCTATATATGATTATTTTGACCAGGAAAAAGTATGTACTAATACTGTGACTGATAGCAATGAATTTGAGAATACAAATAATGATACTACAGTTGAACTTATGAACAAATCAAATACATCTCTGATACACAATGATATGATTATTCCTATTAATTTTTATATTGATTTGGACCCTGAATACTATTTTGATGAAGTGAATCAACCTTTTTCAAGCATTATTTTTGAACAAACAAATAGTGAATTTTTAAGTAACCCCATTATAGTAACTAACACCTATGGGGACTTTAAAATATTCAATTATTCCAAGAATGAAATGAATTGTGAACACGCAAATCTTTTCTCAAGAGGTTTTAATTTTGTACCATGTCGTAAGGGTAGACTAGTCAATTCTCTTATTGATTTAAAATTATTTATTAGGAAATTAAATTTAAAAACTTTTTTCAAGGATACTCATAATGATAACATGTTTATCAAATGTAACAATAAATTGACTAAACCTAGTGTTTTTAACCCTCCAATAAATGACAAAGTAGCCTTATTTGAAAAATTAACTGAAATGGACATTAGGAATTTTCACCAACAATACAGGAAACCCATACATATTAATATGGTCAAGGAACAACAAACCACCCTTGATTATATATTGGGACTTACGGACATTAGAATAATGAGGCCGGATAAAGGCAGTGGGGTGGTTATAACAGACAAGGGGGATTATATTTCCTATATGACTACAATGTTACTTGGTGATTCATATTCTGAAGTGAGTTTGAATGAAATCAACATTGCCCACCAAAGAATTGATAATCTTTTGGAAGATATGTTAATGCAAGGTGAGATTTTGGAGGATGAATATGACTTTTTGAAAAACGATTATCCTGTAATTAGTGGAGTTTTTGGCATACCCAAGATACATAAAGGTCTGAATAATTTACAATTCAGACCAATAGTTGATGGGAAGAGAAGCAAGACTTGCTTCATTAGTCAATATTTAGACCATCACTTTAAAAAGGGTTTGACAAAATTTCCCTATATAACCAAGGATTCTTGGGATTTTTTGAGAAGGTTGAATGAATTTCAGATGGAAGATGGATATATTTTTGTTACTGTGGATGTGTGTAATCTTTTTACATGCATTCCACATGACATAGGTTGAATATGGTTAGAGGAACAACTTTTTGAATCCAAAATATATGATCAAACTAAAATTAACACTTTGATTAATCTTATGGACATTGTGTTACATAACAATTTCATATACTTTGAAGGAAATTATTATCAACAGACTGATGGTGTAGCCATGGGGGCAGCTTGTGCCCCCATGTATGCAAACCTCATAATGACCTATTGGGAATATAATTTTGTTTTCAAAAGTACATTTCAGAAACATATTAAAATGTATTCAAGATACCTAGACGATATTTTTATCGTCTGGGACCAAGACGAAAGGGCATTACATACTTTTTTAGAATACATAAATAATAATGTCCGATTTTTGAAATTTACACACAATATTAGTTATGATGTGATCACCTTTTTGGATTTCAAACTAACATACAACAAGAACAATGGTTGTTTGTAATCGAATATTTTCAGAAAACCAACGTTTTCAAATTCCGACCTCCATTACGACAGCTGGCACCCAGACCATCAGAAAAAGGCTGCTGTCAAGGGCCAGATGGTCAGGGCGGCCAGGATGGTCAGTGATGAGGGGGAATTTATTAAAGAATTGGAATTTATGGCATCTATGTTCATCAATAGGGGTTACCCAAAAACTTTTTGTGAAAAAATACTACAGGAAGTTAAAAATAAGAGACTTACAGGATTCTATGAGGCTATATTATGTCATGGTTATAGAAGTGATAAAATAAACAACAACATTGTAGATACCCATCAGTTACCCTTGTACATTTCTGTATTTGACGATTCTTATGAAGTCATTAGGAATATAATTAAAAGAAATTGGGGGATTTTGACTAATGATAACAGTGTGGCACACATGTTTCAAGGTCAACTTAAGTTCGTGTATAGAAAAGATTTGTCTCTTAAGGAATTTTTTGAGAACAAGATGGAATCACAAAGGCATAAAACAAACAGGTCAGTTGGTAATTTCAAATGTGGGAGATGCACAGTTTGTACACATATAAAATGTACAAATGATAGACTTATGGTAAACTTCCACAATATTAACATTGGAGGGCACTTTAATTGTTATACCTCAAATGTCATATACGTTGCACTTTGTCAGGATTGTAAGGCATTTTATATAGGTAAAACTAGCAGACGTTTTAGGAATAGAATTAAAGAACATCTGCTAGATATTCAACATATGAGAACTACGAATGCCCTTGCTAGACACATACAATCAAATACAAACCACACTTTTAAATTTTGTGTCATTCAACATATTGAATATGATGCACGTGGTAAACACACTAAATATGATTTAGATGTTAATGAATTGAAGTGGCAAATACTATTGAATGCATACAACTGGCCTGGCCTGAATGAATATTGTAGTATAAAACCAATATTAAACAACAATCACATTAAGGGTAGACCATGATTTAGTATTAAGATATTAACAATCATATACTTTGTATACAGATGTACATGTGACCAAAATAATATTTTGTAAATATTTTACAGTTTTACATTATATATATATAAATTTTTCATATATGCATATATATATTTTTTTTTTTAATGTGAATGTACTTATCAATATTTCAAATTCATTTGAATAGTGTTATTAATTCAATGAGATATGTCAATGTGATATATTTATTCATATTATAAGATTACAATCTTAATCATCCATACAACTTTATCAATTTTAAGCACATATATTTGTTGTGAAGTTATTTTATTTTAATTCAACTTATTTTAATTTAATATTAGTATAGGATTTATTAAATTTAACAACATTGTTTAATTGATTTTTTAATAGTTAATTGGGGTGTGACTTGTATATTTAAACCAAGGCAACAACTGCAATGTGTATTCTGAAGAAGTTCGTCATATCGGACGAAACCCGGGTTAATTTGTTTTTGTGCTGCTGTTGTGTGTGTTACTAGAAGAATAAACTATCCATTATTGCTGTGAATTAATTCATTTTTCTACAGCGTGGAATTATTGTCAGTGAGTTTGCTGTGGTAATACCCGATACCCGGGTGCTTGGACTCCTTGGACCTTTAAGTATTAGTTTATATCGTTCTTTTTGGGTATCACTTTTGATACAGCTTGTTCCACCACTGGACCAGAAAAGGAAATGAACAATTGATCCAATTTCCTGGATTCTAGTCCTGTTCAGTTAAAAATGTAGTTGCCTATGTACGTCCAGTAAATGTAAGCAATATTCACCTTTGTTGAAAAACTTGGGGAAAATCTGGTAACTCAACAGCTTGACTAATACTGGATTCAGAGACCACCTTAGGAAGAAAGGAAGGGTTAGTTCTCAATGACACCCTGTCTTTATGAAAAATGATATACGGGAATTTTGCACATAATGCCTGGATCTCTGAGACTCTTCTGGCAAAAGTGATGGCTACTAGAAAAATAGTTTTCCAGGAAAGGAATTTGAGATGGCAAGTGGCTGCTGGTTCAAAGGGAGGTAGTACTAAAGATTGCAAAACCAAGGTTAGTTCCCAAAGAGCTAATGGATCTTTAAATTGAGATTTTAGATTTAAGGCACCTTTGAGAAAGACCTTGGATAGACGATGGGAAATTAAAGAATGGTCATTGTATCCATTCTGAAAATTAGAAATGGCTGCTAACTTGAACTCTAGTTGTGGAAGCAAAAGCTCCTTGATTAAAAAGGGTGGTTAAAAATTCCAAACCTTTCTCAACAAGTGCCGAAAAGGGATCTAAATTGTTTTCACAGGCCCATATTGAAAATCTCTTCCATTTACTGGAATAGAGACTCCTGGTGGAAGGCATATGGGAGGCTAGAAGAATCTTTTGCACTGGGGAAGTGATATTATTCTGCCTGGCGACTAACGGAATTGGAGGAACCAAGCTGTGAGCTTGAGAGAGCATAGATCGGGATGCACCAATCCCTGTCGGTGACACAGCAGGTCTGGAACTGGGTCCAGAATCCATGGATGGTGAATCAAGTGAGGCCATAGAAAGGAGAACCAAAATTTGCCTGGGCCAAAAGGGGGCAATGAGAGTCACTCTGCTTCACAACCTTTGGGCTTTCTTTAGGAAGATGGGTATGAGGGAAAGGCATAAAGAGGGCCAATCGAGAAGGAGAGGATCTCTCAGAGACTCCCCCTGAGGGGGGGGGGTTAGGGCAAAGTAGCTGCTGCAATTGTTGTTTGCTGGGGAGGCAAAGAGATTACAGCAAGGCTGGCTCCATCGGAGAAAGATCTCTTGCCAATTTGGGATTGAGAGACCACTTGTGAGGCAGCAGGATGCATCTGCTCAGCTTGTCCATTATCACTTTGGAACTTCCTGGGATATGCATTGCCACAAGAAAGCGGTTGGAAGATATCTCCCACTGCCACACTCTGAGAGCTTCCCGGCAAAAGGGGTAGGATTTGGTTCCACCCTATTTGGTGTTGTACCATACCACTGACATGTTGTCTGACTGGATCGCAACTGCTTCTAGAGGAAGAGAAAATTGAAAGGCTTGCAATGCTAGGAGCACTGCTCTTATCTCCAGGACACTGATGTGCAAGTTGGCCTCTTGTTGAGACCATGTGCCTTGGACTGTTCTTCCAAGATAAAGTCCCCCTCACCCCATCTGGGAGGCATCCACAGTCACTATGGCCTTGGGTTGCGGGGGAACAAAGGGACGTCCCATCAGGATTTCTTCTGACTGCATCCATCAGGATAGATCATTTCTGCAACATCCTGTTAGTAAGATCGTGCGAGTCATCGGAGGAGATAGGATGGACCACTGGGAGGCCAAAAGCCACTGAAGTATCCTTATGTAAAATCTCGCCAAGGTAACCAGAGTGATGGCTGCCGCCATAGATCCTAGAGCTTGAAGGACAGCTAGAGCAGGCACTTTGTTTTTTTTTTTTTTTTACTAAAACCAGGTGTATTTGAGAGCGTATCTTTTGAAGCCTGTGAAAGGGTAAAGAAGCTATACACAGTACTGTGTTGAGGTGGGTTCCTATGAACTCTAGGCCCTGAATGGGAGACAGCTGCGACTTCTCTTAGTTGCCTATTATGCCCAAGGCACTGAGGAAGTGTATTATGAAGTCTGTGGCTTGAAGCAGTAGATGTCTGGTAGGGGCAGTGAGGAGCCAGTAGTCTAGATAAGGAAACACCTGGAATCAGTGTAGTCTCATATGAGCCGTGGCTGCTGCCATGCATTTGGTGAACACTCTGGGGGGTGTGTAAGGCCAAAGGGCAGTGCTCTGAACTGATAATGACTGTCCCCTAGCTGAAAGCAGAGATACCTTCTTGAGCGTTTGTCCATTTTTATGTGGCACTACACATCTTGAAAGTCTATAGAGCACATCCACTTGTTTTCCCCTAGAAAGGGAAGAACCATGACCATCTGGAATTTTGCCTACTGAACAAACTTGTTCAGAAGGTTGATGTCGAATATCGGCTCCCAGTCTCCTGTCTTCTTTGGCACTATAAGGAACCAGGGATAAAATCTGGATCCTATCTGGTCTGCTGGGACTTCTTGGAGGACTCTTTTTTTTTTTCCAGCAGCTGTTGAACTTCTATGGCTGCTTGATCCCTCTGGTTGTGTGGAACATCAGGGATTTTTCTCTGTGATCACGGGAAAAGGGTGAAGGGGATGTGACAGCCTCTGGTAATGATTCTCTGCACGAAGTTATTTACTTCACAGGCCGTCGAATGCAGTGAGAGTCTTCCCTTGACTGCATCCAGAGGTAAGCAATCAGGCCACCTTTCAGGAGTGCTGGAAGGGTTGTCCAGAGAAAGAGTCTCTGGAACCCTGGTTTCACAGGCCACCTCTGCCTTGCGGTTGGCATCTTCCATCTGAGCCACTGCCACATGTGTCCTGGAAAGGCCCCTGGGACTTTTTGAACCACATCTTTCCACTCCTCTGATTCCTGGAGTAGGATCGCTGAGGAGTACAAAAATGAACGCCCACAGCAGACAGGGTCTTACCATTCTCCTCATACCTAGCTAGTGTATCCTTCACCTTGGGGCCGAACAGAGATAGTCTGTCAAAAGGAGTATTGACAAAGGAAGACCTGAAGGGCTCCATGAATTCACACAAGCGCATCCAGGTATGGCACCTTATGGCAATGCCGGAACTCGCTGCTCAGGTCATGCCTTTGGCTAGTTGGGAGGTGACCTTGTCTTGCACCTTGTCAGACACTGCTCCCGCAAGAGTATCTGATAATTCCTTAACCAGATCTCTCTGGAGTCTAGTAAAATGTGCTATGAAGTTTTAAGACCCGAGTGCAAAGGTCGATGAAGCATAGACATACTTTCCAAATCCATCCATTTTCCTAGACTCCCGGTTAAGAGGATGGACAGTAGAACTCTCATCGACAAGTTCTTTCTTGGTCACAGCAGCCACCACTATGGCATCTACTGCTAAACCCTTGACACAATATTTGAGGTCTTCAGGAGGTGATAAAATTTTGTCTGGTCTCCGGAGAAGAGGCTCTATGGAGTCAGGGGCCTCCCAAACCTGCTGCGCGATCAGCTAAGATAGCCAGTGGGTGGGGTCACCCAGGAAGTAGATGGTCGAGCACCATGCACTTGCAAGTACACGGATTCCTCTGAGGTTGGATCTTGGGGCTTCCAGTTACCCCTCTGCTTGAGGATCTCTACAATGTTTCCAAGGAGACATCTTCAGGGGGTTGACCAGTGGGATCTTTTCCCTTCATCGAAATTTGCATCCTCAGTGACAGATTCTTCCTGGGAATCTAGGTGCTTCCTCTTGCAAGTCTTCTTATGGGGGGGGGGCCTCAGTGGGGATCTCGGAGGAAGACTCCAAGGAAGGGGGGCTCTATACAGGGGTAGCTTGCAGTGTTGGTGCTCGCAGTCCTGTTGTGGAAATTGGTGTCAGCTCTGGATCAGAAGATATGGTAATGTGACATTCCGATGCAGGAGGAACCAGCTGAGAGCCTGCAGAGACTAAAGCTCTCTTCATAACCTGGAAGGCAGGACCCCAGCCCCGACGAGGAGTGGCAGCCAGAACTGAGAAAGACCGCCTCTGAACCAGGGTCACACCCTGCCCTGAGAGTACACCCTCCGAAGCAGGAGCCAGGGAAGGATCTGCAACCAAAGTCGGCTCTGTATAAAAAACGGGAGCCAATCAGAGACCCTCTGAACCTGCCAGTGGTCTCTCTGCCCAGAGAATCTGTTGGTTCCAAGGAGGGAACTAAAGAAGTCAGGGCAACATCTGGTGAAGAGGTAGGGATGCCTAACAGCACCAGAACAGCTGGCACCAGGGGGATTGAAGTGCTTTGCTCTGAAGCTCCAGTGCAAGTCAGAGGAGGAGACAGTGAAGGTGTTCTTGGAAAAGATACCCCAACTGTAGGAGGGAGAGGGGCCTGAGAAGGGGCAGAAATACCTCTGGCTGCCAACAGCTGATCCACCAATCTCACGTCTACCTCGGAGAGTCTTCTGGAGGATCAAACGGACAATCCGGTAGGATACTCAGGTCATTCAAGAAAGGGAATGGACAACTGGCCAGCAAAAGGGTCTATGGAAGGTGAATACCTCATCTTGGAAAAAAGATTCAATCTGGTTTCAGCTGAGGCTCCATTGGAGAAGTCGGCACCGATCCGGAAACTAAAGATGGTGGTGCCGATGCTGGTGCTAAAGGCACTTTAGTGGCAGTAGTCGGTGCACAGGATTCTTTAAGTTGTAGTTTCAGTACCTTTGTTTTCAGTTCAGAGGAGGTAGTCAGAACCGTAGCCTTATGTTTTTGTGCCACCAGTGCCATGAGGGACGCAGGTACAGAGTGTCTCTTCTTTTTGAGAGGGTCTGATTTAGAGGGATCAGACTTGGACAAAGCTTCACTAAAGGTAGGTTTTAACAAGCCCTTCAAAATAAGCTTATTCCGATGCACGATCAAGGCCCAGTTACTAAAGGACTGGCAGATGTCACAATTTTGGTCAAGATGAGAAGATCCTAGGCAATAAACACATGAAAGATGCCCATCAGAATTGGGCATTTTCTTCCACAGTCTTGGCACTGCTTAAATCCTGAAGTGACCTTATGCTTTTCTGCCATTTTAAAAGAACTAAACACACCACACACACACACACACACACACACACACACACCAGGAGGATGGTCTACCAGCAATGGCAGAGGAGAAATACCAAAAGGATATAAGAAAGGAAAGAAGGAAATACTAACAATGGTATTAAGAATTACAGCAAATAGTAAGAAAGGCAGGAGCTGGGTTACCAATAATGGTAACTGAGATTACCAGACGTATGGGGTAGCGTATCCAAACTCACACAGCTGACAAATATAAGGTATACTCAAGAAAATATATATATATATATATATATATATATATATATATATATATATATGTATATCTCTAAAGGTAGCGCAAATAGAAGATGATGCAAGAAATTTTAAGACTTGGCTAAGAGCAACGGCTGATGCGTCTTGCTGACAGAGAGCCAAATGAGATGTGAGGTAAGGAGAGAAGGGGATTGTGGGTACAGTCTTAGCTCAAGAGTTTTTTGACTGGCGGGAGCTGTACAATGGCCGAGCTGGTTCCGAGGATCGGAACAAATCCCATTCATCAAGAATGAATGAAGACTGACAACATCAGATGAAATGTTAAGATAACTACATATAGGGATGTTAGAAGAAAGGTTAGGTTCAGAAGAGAAGGCAGAGGATAGGAGGATAAGTAGTAAAATAACTAAGTAAATTGCACATGGAGCTATGGAGTGCTTGATGAGTAAGGTGATGACCTATTAGACACAGGAAAGGATTTAGCCAGGATAGGTACATGATCAGAGCCAGTTGCTGCTGAGAAAGATTTTTAGTTGTTTTTTGAAGTGTACTGGGTTGGAATTATTTATAACGGGCTGTGGGATAGTACTCCATATTTTGTAAATGCAGTTAGGGTAGAGGGAGTCCCCAGCTTTATTATTTGATTTGGAGACTTGTAATAAAGATTTGTTAGAAGAACAAAATGGTCGAGCGTTAGCATAAGGTTGAAGTGATAGTTGAAGAGCAGTTTTTTTTTACAGGTTGGAATACTAGTCTGCGAGCAAGAGTAAGTGGAGTGTAATTTAGGTAATGGGGTAGTTCTAACCAGTTTAGCTGATTTAAGGCAAAGCAGTTGGTAGCAAATTTGGCTATTTTATTACAGCAGGTTACTAGCTTGGCTAGCTCAGTTTTACTCAAGTTAGTGAAGATGGGGGGAGCACAGAGCAAGGCGGAGAGAAAATGTGTTCTGGCTATTGCTTGTCTTGTGTTGATAGTTAGGAAAGACTTGATTCTGTACAATGAACCTAGTTTCACAAGAGTCTTCTTGATGGACTGAGATAGGTGTATGTCGAATTTCAAATTGTTGTCAGTTAGAACACCTAACAATTTTGAGTTATGGGAGATATTGTAATGTTAGAGAAATGTATTTGGAAAAGGAGATGGAGGAAATCACGTGATCTGTTGGGTGGAATAGCATCAGTTTATTTTTAGAAGGGTTCAGAATCAACTGCGAGTCAGAAAGCCATGCTTCTATAGCTAGGAAGGACTGTTGTGTTGTAGTGACAAGTTCATCTAGGGAAGGTGTAGCACAGATAAGAGTAGAGTCATCTGCATACTGCATGATGGAGGCTAGGGGAATGGATGTGTGGAGTCGGTTGGTAAAGATAGTAAAAAGTAGAGGACCTACGACAGAACAAGTTGTCAGGCAGTATTGGTGAGAGTTCCTGTTGCCATTTGATAGCTTGTTGTCAGCGAGATAAGTAACTGTGGAACCATGCTAGAGGAGAGTGGCTAAGTTTAAAGGTGGAAAGTCCCTCAAGAAGTTTCTGGTGGGAAACAGTATGAAACGCTTTGGAGAGGTCCAAAAAGTTGGAGGATACAAGTTTCCCATTATTTCTATGTTGATTTATGGTATTTAGTAAAACTCAGTAAGGTAGTAGTGGTACTGTGGTTGGGGCAGAAGCCGTGTAGTGTGTTAGATAAGAGGTTACTGAATAATAGGTAGTTTAAAAGTTGCATGTAGATACATTTTTCTAATATTTTATAAAGGGGAGGTAAGATAGCAATGGGTCTGTAGTTAGAAAACTTAGTAGAGTTCCCACCTTTATATAGAGGGATAACACAAGATATTTTCCAGCTAGAGGGAATATAGTCCTCTGTGATAGAGCAGTTCATCAAAATACTGACGGGATAAACAAAGTTTTCTGCTACTGTTTTTAGGCATTCTCTGGGGAGGTTGCTGTGGCAAGGGTTGAGGGTTTAAGTCTGGAGAGTAATTTTTTTATGGTGAGAGGCTGAAAGGATTTAAAGGAGAAGGTGTCTCAGGTATCATTGGTAACATTTCAGATATCTGGGGGTGTGAAGAGGTTAAACTTGAAAACAGATTGAATAGAATTAGTAAAGAAAGAGATGAATTGTGCTGCAATACTGTCGCTGTTGTTAGAAGTAGAAGGGGTAGGGGTGGGTGTTTGTCCAGGTTGAAGGGGTTTGTTTATGGCAGACCAAAACTTTTTGGGATTGTTGCTGTGATTTTGTTGTATTATAGTAGTTTTGTTGGTCTAATTTTATTTGAGACTTAGCTTTATTTTTAAGTTGGTTTGTACTGACCCAGGTTAACTTGATGTTTTGTGGAATGCCAGAGTGCCGAGACTTTGTCTCTTTGTTTGAGAAGATTTTTGGTGTCTGTTGCTAACCAGGGTGCACAGTTGGATTTTATTCTAGTAGTTTTCAAAGGGCTAGAGGGATAGTCTTTTTGGTATATCAAGGAAGGTGGAGTTAAATAGTGCACAGCAGTATCAAGAGGAAGAGTTTTGAGTGGTGACCAATCACAGAGTTGTAAGAGCGAAATAAATGTTTGCGCAGAGTTTTTCTGTTGCAAGTTTGATGGAAGAAGGTTTGTCTCTGGGGTTTACGATAGTGCCAAGCAAATAAGTAGGGAGATGATTACTGATAGTATCGGGGAGGCAGCCTGACTGATATGCTAGAGAACATTTACTGGTAAGAATCCTGTCTAGTAATGATTGCTTTTTGGTAGCCGTCGGTTCTCGTGTGGTTTGAATTAACTGTGAAAAGCTGTGTAGGTTAATAAAATTAGTGGGATTAGCAGAATTATAAGAGTACCAGTCAGTGTTGAAGTCACCCATGATGGTTTCTTGTAAGAAAGTTACAGATATCCAGTGAAGAATTTCCTCAGCTGTGTTAGGATTATTACCGGGAGGGATACAAGTGGCAATAATTGTTTTTTTTTTTTTTTGTTTTTGCTGTTAATTTTGAATTTGGTAAATAGTATTTCAATGTTACAAAATTCAGGAGCGTTTGGTTCAATGAATTCTGGTTTTAAGTTTTGTTTGTATATTATGGCCATTTCACCTCCTCACTTGTTTCTTCTATCACATCAGTGTATATTATAACCTGGGGAGAATTTTGGACATGCAGGCATGAAAATCAAGGACTTTATTGGCTATGCCTCATAGATTCATGTTGTGTACGAGGAGGTTGGAGCATTTTGGGTAATATGGAATACCTGTACAAAAGAATGAAGAAAGGGGGATAGCATGTTGTTGGGCATGTCTGGGTCCAGGATTTGGGTAGACATCACTACTTAGTTTTAGTTGATAAGTGAAGTGTAATAGTGCTTTACTGAGCTTAGTCAGGAGTTTATTGTACTCAGGAAGTGTATAAGATTTTGAATGGGGTTGAATGCATTTGTGAGGGAGGTAACCTATGTAGGTTGCATTATATTGTAGTTGGCATGTACAGTTTGTTGAGGATGAGGAATTGCAATGGTGTGGTGGGGGCAATAGTTATGTAGCTGATCTTGATGTTAGGTGGCTGACAAGTATAAGGTGGGTGAGGCTAATAGTGTGTAGTGATATGATTTTTAGAGTGTGTGAGTTAAGGGGAGAGAGAATCATTGTGCAGAAAGAGAAAGTGTATGATACGGAAAACTGGAGTAGATAGGGATTTATCGGAAAGGAGGTTTAGGTTGGTTGCAGAAGTGTGTTGCAGGAGGGGACAGGGAAAGAGTGGAAAGAGGAAGTGGGTCTGGTATAAGGTTGTGTGTAATAGGAGTACAGAGAATGGGAAATGCTTTAGCAGAGGAGACAGGGGAGTGAGATTAGGGAGGGGGTATGGAGGGAGAGAATATGAGTATTTGGTAAAGTGGTGTAATAATACAGGAATGTATAGAGATAGGCAAGAGACAGCTGACTATGTGAGATGAAATTATGGAGGTATGAGGTAATGCTGCAATGTGGCGAGTGATACATGTGGGTATGGAGAATGTGCAGTATTGGTGGACTGGTAGACAGTAGATTGGAGGAAGGGGCTACTAAGGTTAAGTGTATGTGTAGTGGTGGTGGGTGGGATATGGGGGCAGGGTAGGGGAGCACAGTGAGCCCAAGCGTAGCAAGGGCGAACAGAGCATCTGAACCAGATGGTGAGAGACAGCAGAAAAACAATAACCAGTGGAACTGTAAGCACTGGCAGGTTAACACAGGGCAGTACTGTAGCAAAGGAACTGTGAGAAAGTCTGCAACAGATGTACTAAGGGAGGGGAATGTAAGGAGATAAATTCTGCTACACAGGCGAAGTAGCTACTGGCCAAATAATTAAGTGTAGCTCTGGGAGGCAGGAACTGCTGAAAGGAGGGTAGCAAACACTGACTTAACAGAAATGGGTACTACTAGAACAGTGAGCATTGAAGGATGGAAGGACTGTATTAAGTGGGAAGGTGGTGAATGCAAATACAGAGGGGCTAGCTATTGTAAGGGGCTGAAGGCAAGTACCAAAAGAGATAGCAGTATGTGAGGTAAAGGTCGGGGTAGACTAACTGGACTAAGTATACAGTTGGGGAAGGAGTAGAGCAGGGGTTCTGCTCAGTGTTGTGCGAGCATCCTAAAACTTATAGATGTTTGCAGGAATATGTTAGGATATAACATACATAAAGTGGATGACTTGTAGAACCGCTGGGTCTGAATTGGGAGGGAGTATCACAGCTTTCGCTGATCTTTGGAACCCTTGTGTTCTGCACTGTTGACGCTTGCCAAGTGTATTATCCAATTAAAACAGGGAGAAAAGGAGAGGAGGTTAGATGGAATAGACCATCAAGAATGTGAGCAACACAGTGTTACATAGAGAGAGAAACCAGGACAGGGATAGGGTGGAGGTGCCAGAGTGTGGAGAGAGAATTTTACAGCTATGGGTTAAGTGAGAAAGCTCCCTATTATTAAAAGGAAAGTGGGGTGTAAGGGTTAGACAGAATAGTTGGAATTAAGTGAATGAAATAGTTAACAGGAGGAGAGAAGCAAAACCAAACACAGTCTAGCAGCTGAGCAAAATAAAACATCAACTATAACAGTGCAGTAACTTGTAATGCTGTGACATCAGTTCTGCGAGTGAAGCTTAACAGTAACTGAACATTAACATCAGCTATAACTTAGTCAAGTGAGTACACTTTCTGAGTAACAAATACTGATGCTGCAAACTAGGAAAGCAGTAGTAGGACATTAATAGCTGTAACTTAGTCAGGCACGTACATTTCCTCTGTAAATAACAGATGCTGCAAACTAGAAGGATTTCAGTTATGTTATAAGGATTTTGGTATAAATAGGGACATGAGATGTTCTACTATTCAGGCACCCGTACAACTTCTGAAAACCTCCAATTTCATTAGAGTCTAGAGTATAAAAATAGATACAGCATGTTCTATTTAGTGCTGTCGAGACAATCAATCTACGTTAATGCGACTCCAGAATTTGTAGATGCCATATTAGATGTGGATGTGACATTTTTTTATCTGTTTAATGAATGCACTACTCCAATCTACAATCAAATGGACTAAAAGACAAATTGGAATCGGACCACCACAATAAATGGATAAAACAAGAAATTACTTTATTCGGACAAGCGCTTTCGCGTGTAAAAACACGCTTCTTCAGATCCTTTACACAAACAGTTCGTATGACAATGCTTATATACTCTTGGTAAGTAACATCTCTCAAATAGAGAGTAATCAAGCAATAAAGTAATTAAGCAATCTCTCTGTAGGTAAAAGCATCTGTTCCCAGTAATCGACAAACATTAAAACAATTGAGGCATAGAATCAGAATAAAAGCAAAAAACACAACAAACAAAGAAACAGATCCAGAGTCACTATAATATAAAGCTGTTGATTCTGTTTCAATTAATCTCAATTGAGACCTAATCTAGAAAACATTTAAAAATGTATAAAAATATATAAAAATATACAAACAGTATAAAAATGTATGTGAATGAATTAGCGTAGTACGCACTTCTTAATAATTCACTCAAACCTACCCTGAAAACTCTAAAAATCTCATTATTGACCAAAAAGTTAAGGGAGAGACACCAAAAGCGTCTCCATTTATATATAAACTAGGCGCACAAAACAATCTGTTCCAACATCAAGATAACATCAGCAGAATCTTAAGCCAGGGCCTCCCAAACAATATCATATCAAACTGTTGTAAATGGGTGTATAGAGTAAATATACAGCCCATATAATTAAATGTAGACTATAAACATCAATATGTTATGAAAAATGTTACGAAGAATGTTAAGAAAATATTAAAAATTTAAAAAAAATTTTTTAAAACAAGGCGTTAGTATGTGCAGTAATGATCTAGTTCTCGTGTCATGACTGCTCACTTTCTATCCAATGGCTCAAGTTTTCAACATTGGTATAAGGTCATTATTAGGTCAAAAGACGAAATATTTTGACCCAAAAAAGGGGCGTCTGTCAGACGTCTGTTGTATGTATATCTTACTTAGATCAAAAAATAAAGGTGAAACCAATAAATACTGATAAAAGACTTGCTGCCATGTAGAGTAGCAAGACTGATGAGTAAATGGATGTCTACATAAAAGTCATGTGGAAGCTAGTGTAAACTTGTTGAGGCTTCTTGTCAAAATCATAAAGAACATATCGCAACAGACCATAATGTATTCTTGCATATGTCAAATATTACAGATATTGAAAATATGTGAAAATATATTAAAACACTTTGGCTAGAAAACAATTCGTCTGACCACTGACCAACACTCATGAAGCTGATGAGATATATGAATAAGTAATAATGAAGTGAAACGGAAATAAATATGTGCAAAAGGAAATGCATAAAAGGATGTCATAATCCAGGCGAAGCCGTCTGGAATATCTTCATAAATAACTAAATCATGAGCATCCGAAGATACAAAGTATATATTTAGCAAACTGAAGATAAATAAGTGGGACCTCCTGATGTATATGAAAATATGTCTTAGAGGCCTGTCATCAATGGGGACTAATATATGAAAAGGCATGTGCATGTTGATAACGAATCTGGTTATTCAAAACTGGCTTGGGTGATGAAGAACCATAATAGTCATCCAAGCTAGCTCATGGGTAATGTTCGCTGAATCTATCCAAGGTGACTACATGCATCATTGTTAAATCTGATGATAGGTCACTATTCAATGTGACTTCAAAAAGTCAAAAATCTATCCATATGCCTATCAAAGCACAAAAAATGGCTAAGTTGTAAATATACAGCCTAAACAAGTAATGTAGAAGTTATACAAAATGTGTGCTGTAAGAATATGTACTATGCTTGAAGAAATATAACATGAAACAAAACAAATATAAATGTACCGAATAGGTGAAACATGCAAAATATGTACACAAAATATATATATGTGAAGCTTACTTGGGTCCAAGCACCTAAGCACTGACAGGTAGAGAATCTCTGAACCTAAGTCTCTATCAAAAGGATAACTTATTCATCCTATGTTAGTAAAATGCATCTTACTTGAGCATACGTGCTTTCAATGGAGCCCTTATGCTCAAATATTGATTCAATCCTGGCTCATACTCAGCTTTTAGTTGCTGCTGAGAAAGATTTTTAGTTGTTTTTTGAAGTGTACTGGGTTGGAATTATTTATAACGGGCTGTGGGATAGTACTCCATATTTTGTAAATGCAGTTAGGGTAGAGGGAGTCCCCAGCTTTATTATTTGATTTGGAGACTTGTAATAAAGATTTGTTAGAAGAACAAAATGGTCGAGCGTTAGCATAAGGTTGAAGTGATAGTTGAAGAGCAGTTTTTTTTTACAGGTTGGAATACTAGTCTGCGAGCAAGAGTAAGTGGAGTGTAATTTAGGTAATGGGGTAGTTCTAACCAGTTTAGCTGATTTAAGGCAAAGCAGTTGGTAGCAAATTTGGCTATTTTATTACAGCAGGTTACTAGCTTGGCTAGCTCAGTTTTACTCAAGTTAGTGAAGATGGGGGGAGCACAGAGCAAGGCGGAGAGAAAATGTGTTCTGGCTATTGCTTGTCTTGTGTTGATAGTTAGGAAAGACTTGATTCTGTACAATGAACCTAGTTTCACAAGAGTCTTCTTGATGGACTGAGATAGGTGTATGTCGAATTTCAAATTGTTGTCAGTTAGAACGCCTAACAATTTTGAGTTATGGGAGATATTGTAATGTTAGAGAAATGTATTTGGAAAAGGAGATGGAGGAAATCACGTGATCTGTTGGGTGGAATAGCATCAGTTTATTTTTAGAAGGGTTCAGAATCAACTGCGAGTCAGAAAGCCATGCTTCTATAGCTAGGAAGGACTGTTGTGTTGTAGTGACAAGTTCATCTAGGGAAGGTGTAGCACAGATAAGAGTAGAGTCATCTGCATACTGCATGATGGAGGCTAGGGGAATGGATGTGTGGAGTCGGTTGGTAAAGATAGTAAAAAGTAGAGGACCTAGGACAGAACAAGTTGTCAGGCAGTATTGGTGAGAGTTCCTGTTGCCATTTGATAGCTTGTTGTCGGCGAGATAAGTAACTGTGGAACCATGCTAGAGGAGAGTGGCTAAGTTTAAAGGTGGAAAGTCCCTCAAGAAGTTTCTGGTGGGAAACAGTATGAAACGCTTTGGAGAGGTCCAAAAAGTTGGAGGATACAAGTTTCCCATTATTTCTATGTTGATTTATGGTATTTAGTAAAACTCAGTAGGGTAGTAGTGGTACTGTGGTTGGGGCAGAAGCCGTGTAGTGTGTTAGATAAGAGGTTACTGAATAATAGGTAGTTTAAAAGTTGCATGCAGATACATTTTTCTAATATTTTAGAAAGGGGAGGTAAGATAGCAATGGGTCTGTAGTTAGAAAACTTAGTAGAGTTCCCACCTTTATATAGAGGGATAACACAAGATATTTTCCAGCTAGAGGGAATATAGTCCTCTGTGATAGAGCAGTTCATCAAAATACTGACGGGATAAACAAAGTTTTCTGCTACTGTTTTTAGGCATTCTCTGGGGAGGTTGTTGTGGCAAGGGTTGAGGGTTTAAGTCTAGAGAGTAATTTTTTTATGGTGAGAGGCTGAAAGGATTTAAAGGAGAAGGTGTCTCAGGTATCATTGGTAACATTTCAGATATCTGGGGGTGTGAAGAGGTTAAACTTGAAAACAGATTGAATAGAATTAGTAAAGAAAGAGATGAATTGTGCTGCAATACTGTCACTGTTGTTAGAAGTAGAAGGGGTAGGGGTGGGTGTTTGTCCAGGTTGAAGGGGTTTGTTTATGGCAGACCAAAACCTTTTGGGATTGCTGCTGTGATTTTGTTGTATTATAGTAGCTTTGTTGGTCTAATTTTATTTGAGACTTAGCTTTATTTTTAAGTTGGTTTGTATTGACCCAGGTTAACTTGATGTTTTGTGGAATGCCAGAGTGCCCAGACTTTGTCTCTTTGTTTGAGAAGATTTTTGGTGTCTGTTGCTAACCAGGGTGCACAGTTGGATTTTATTCTAGTAGTTTTCAAAGGGCTAGAGGGATAGTCTTTTTGGTATATCAAGGAAGGTGGAGTTAAATAGTGCACAGCAGTATCAAGAGGAAGAGTTTTGAGTGGTGACCAATCACAGAGTTGTAAGAGCGAAATAAATGTTTGCGCAGAGTTTTTCTGTTGCAAGTTTGATGGAAGAAGGTTTGTCTCTGGGGTTTACGATAGTGCCAAGCAAATAAGTAGGGAGATGATTACTGATAGTATCGGGGAGGCAGCCTGACTGATATGCTAGAGAACATTTACTGGTAAGAATCCTGTCTAGTAATGATTGCTTTTTGGTAGCCGTCGGTTCTCGTGTGGTTTGAATTAACTGTGAAAAGCTGTGTAGGTTAATAAAATTAGTGGGATTAGCAGAATTATAAGAGTACCAGTCAGTGTTGAAGTCACCCATGATGGTTTCTTGTAAGAAAGTTATAGATATCCAGTGAAGAATTTCCTCAGCTGTGTTAGCATTATTACCGGGAGGGATACAAGTGGCAATAATTGTTTTTTTTTTTGTTTTTGCTGTTAATTTTGAGTTTGGTAAATAGTATTTCAATGTTACAAAATTCAGGAGCGTTTGGTTCAATGAATTCTGGTTTTAAGTTTTGTTTGTATATTATGGCCATTTCACCTCCTCACTTGTTTCTTTTATCACATCAGTGTATATTATAACCTGGGGAGAATTTTGGACATGCAGGCATGAAAATCAAGGACTTTATTGGCTATGCCTCATAGATTCATGTTGTGTACGAGGAGGTTGGAGCATTTTGGGTAATATGGAATACCTGTACAAAAGAATGAAGAAAGGGGGATAGCATGTTGTTGGGCATGTCTGGGTCCAGGATTTGGGTAGACATCACTACTTAGTTTTAGTTGATAAGTGAAGTGTAATAGTGCTTTACTGAGCTTAGTCAGGAGTTTATTGTACTCAGGAAGTGTATAAGATTTTGAATGGGGTTGAATGCATTTGTGAGGGAGGTAACCTATGTAGGTTGCATTATATTGTAGTTGGCATGTACAGTTTGTTGAGGATGAGGAATTGCAATGGTGTGGTGGGGGCAATAGTTATGTAGCTGATCTTGATGTTAGGTGGCTGACAAGTATAAGGTGGGTGAGGCTAATAGTGTGTAGTGATATGATTTTTAGAGTGTGTGAGTTAAGGGGAGAGAGAATCATTGTGCAGAAAGAGAAAGTGTATGATACGGAAAACTGGAGTAGATCGGGATTTATCGGAAAGGAGGTTTAGGTTGGTTGCAGAAGTGTGTTGCAGGAAGGGACAGGGAAAGAGTGGAAAGAGGAAGTGGGTCTGGTATAAGGTTGTGTGTAATAGGAGTACAGAGAATGGGAAATGCTTTAGCAGAGGAGACAGGGGAGTGAGATTAGGGAGGGGGTATGGAGGGAGAGAATATGAGTATTTGGTAAAGTGGTGTAATAATACAGGAATGTATAGAGATAGGCAAGAGACAGCTGACTATGTGAGATGAAATTATGGAGGTATGAGGTAATGCTGCAATGTGGCGAGTGATACATGTGGGTATGGAGAATGTGCAGTATTGGTGGACTGGTAGACAGTAGATTGGAGGAAGGGGCTACTAAGGTTAAGTGTATGTGTAGTGGTGGTGGGTGGGATATGGGGCAGGGTAGGGAGCACAGTGAGCCCAAGCGTAAGAGGCTTAACAGAGCATCTGAACCAGATGGTGAGAGACAGCAGAAAAACAATAACCAGTGGAACTGTAAGCACTGGCAGGTTAACACAGGGCAGTACTGTAGCAAAGGAACTGTGAGAAAGTCTGCAACAGATGTACTAAGGGAGGGGAATGTAAGGAGATAAATTCTGCTACACAGGCTAAGTAGCTACTGGCCAAATAATTAAGTGTAGCTCTGGGAGGCAGGAACTGCTGAAAGGAGGGTAGCAAACACTGACTTAACAGAAATGGGTACTACTAGAACAGTGAGCATTGAAGGATGGAAGGACTGTATTAAGTGGGAAGGTGGTGAATGCAAATACAGAGGGGCTAGCTATTGTAAGGGGCTGAAGGCAAGTACCAAAAGAGATAGCAGTATGTGAGGTAAAGGTCGGGGTAGACTAACTGGACTAAGTATACAGTTGGGGAAGGAGTAGAGCAGGGGTTCTGCTCAGTGTTGTGCGAGCATCCTAAAACTTATAGATGTTTGCAGGAATATGTTAGGATATAACATACATAAAGTGGATGACTTGTAGAACCGCTGGGTCTGAATTGGGAGGGAGTATCACAGCTTTCGCTGATCTTTGGAACCCTTGTGTTCTGCACTGTTGACGCTTGCCAAGTGTATTATCCAATTAAAACAGGGAGAAAAGGAGAGGAGGTTAGATGGAATAGACCATCAAGAATGTGAGCAACACAGTGTTACATAGAGAGAGAAACCAGGACAGGGATAGGGTGGAGGTGCCAGAGTGTGGAGAGAGAATTTTACAGCTATGGGTTAAGTGAGAAAGCTCCCTATTATTAAAAGGAAAGGAAAGAGGGGTGTAAGGGTTAGACAGAATAGTTGGAAGTAAGTGAATGAAATAGTTAACAGGAGGAGAGAAGCAAAACCAAACACAGTCTAGCAGCTGAGCAAAATAAAACATCAACTATAACAGTGCAGTAACTTGTAATGCTGTGACATCAGTTCTGCGAGTGAAGCTTAACAGTAACTGAACATTAACATCAGCTATAACTTAGTCAAGTGAGTACACTTTCTGAGTAACAAATACTGATGCTGCAAACTAGGAAAGCAGTAGTAGGACATTAATAGCTGTAACTTAGTCAGGCACGTACATTTCCTCTGTAAATAACAGATGCTGCAAACTAGAAGGATTTCAGTTATGTTATAAGGATTTTGGTATAAATAGGGACATGAGATGTTCTACTGTTCAGGCACCCGTACAACTTCTGAAAAAGTACAGTTTTGTACCTACCATAAATGTAGATGTCCGAACTGGATAGCATCTGCAGTCATAACAAATGGGTTGTCCTGTCGTCAGGCAGCCCTTCGGTCGGCCGGATTCCAAAGTCTGGGTCCGGCTTCAGCTGATGTCGCACTTCACCCGACGTCATCTCTGCTGGTCTTCGGGTATAAAGGCATCAGCCGACGCCATTTTCCTCAGTGTTTCTTGCCCCAGATGCCAGTTGCCCTCTTGGAAGGCTAAATTTTGGATAAATGCCAATGTTTCCAAAAAAGTAGAAGGCAAACACAAAAAATAAGCATGTATGTACATATATACAAACAAATACACCATAAGAGACTCCCCCCCAGCTAGCTATTAGGAGGGTAAATACCCTAGGAGTACCACAGAGGGGAAGGAGGGTGGGTAATCCTGACTGCAGATGCTATCCAGTTCGGACATCTACATTTATGGTAGGTACAAAACTGTACTATGTCCTTCATGGATGCATCTGCAGTCATAACAAATGGGTAGAATACCATAGCCAAACTAGGGGTGGAGGAAGAAAATTATGGTGTAGTTAGGATCCCTTGCAGTACAGCAGTGGCAAACACTGCTCGGGATCTAGAGTATAGAGGTAAATTATAATGCTTGGCAAATGTATGCACGGAGGTCCAAGTAGCCGCCTCAATAATGTCCTTGGTTGCCACTCCTCGTAAGAAAGCTGTGGTAGTGGCTGTAGCCCTTGTAGAATGAGGTCTTATGTTCTGTGGAATTGGTTTTCCATGGTAGGAGTAACAGAATCTTATGCAATTTCCTATCCATTTGGAGATTGTCTGTTTGGAAATTTCTTTTCCTTCCCTTCCTGTTGCATAGGCTACTAAAAGCTGGTCAGTTTTTCTGTTACTTTTGGTTCTGTCCAGGTAGTAGCGTAACTGCCTATGTACATCCAAGGTATGCAGCAGTCTTTCCCCTGTTCTGTGGATTGGGAAAGAAGGTAGGTAGGTGGATTGCCTGGTTTAAAGACACTCTGGATACCACCTTAGGCATTAATGTAGGATTAGTTCTCATGGACACCCTATCTTGATGGAAGATTAGGAAGGGTTGCACTGCCATTAAGGTCTGTAGTTCCGAAACCCTCCCTGCTGAGGTAATTGCCAGTAGGAAAGCAGTTTTCCATGACAGGTGTTGCAGATCTGCTGTTGCTGCTGGTTCAAACGGAGGGAGTGTCAACTTTTCTAGCACAAAGTTCAAGTCCCATGCTGGTAATGGTGGTTTCCTAGGAGGTTTTACATTCTTGATCCCTCTGAGGAACTGCCTGAGTAGAGGATGTGAAAAGACAGGTGGATCAAGCTGTATTCTGCTGAAATAGCTGATGCATGTATCTTGATGGAGGAATAGGACAGGCCTGTATGTAGAAGCTCTGCCAAGTACTCCAGAATGTTAGCAATATCTATGGACACATCTTTTCCTCTTTCAGTACTCCAAATGACAAACCTTTTCCATTTTCCTGCATAGTTCCTTCTTGTTGAAGGTCTGCGGGCTTCAAGGATAATGTCTTTAACCCTTTGGGAAAGGTCTGGGTTAGTTGCTGCTATGTGATGTTCCAGGCAGTCAGTTGCAAGGTTTTTAGGTTTGGATGCATGATGTTGTAGTTGTTCTGAGTTAACATCAAAGGCATCAGGGGTATTGACCGCATTCTCTCCCGAGACATGCTCCTCAGCAATGGGTACCAGTGTTGTCTTGGCCAATTCGGAGCTATCAGGATTATCCTTGGACGTTCCTCTTTGATTTTCAGTAGTACCTTGTGCATCAAGGGAAGAGGTGGAAATGCATATGCTGTCAGGCCTTTCCAGCTGAAGGATTGAGAGTCCACCTTCCATGCAAGTGGGTGGGATGTCCTTGTGCAGAATTTTTTGAGCTGGTTATTGAGTGGGGATGCGAATAGATCTATTTGTGGCATTCCCCATTTCTTTGTGATGGCCTTGAAGATGTCCGGGTGTAGCATCCATTCGTGAGCATCCGAGGTGGTTCTGCTTAACATGTCTGCTAGGGTGTTCTCTTTTCCCGGCACAAATATTGCCTATAACTGGATGTTGTAGCTGAGAGCCAGATTCCAAAGGTCCAAAGTCATTCTGCATAGGGGGTATGAATGAGTGCCTCCATGTTTGTTGATGTACCACATGACTGTGGTGTTGTCTGTCCTTATCATCAAATGGCCTTCTTTGAGGAATGGTCTGAATTTTTGGATTGCCAGTTTTACTGCCAGCATTTCTTTTTGGTTTATGTGCAGGTGCAGCTGGTCTTGAGTCCACAATCCTTGTATGCATTTGTCCAGCATGTGGGCCCCCCATCCTAGGTCTGAGGCGTCCGTTGTGATGGTTTGGCTTGCTCGAAAGTTGTGGAAGGGTAAGCCTGGGTTTGACTGGCATGCTTGAGCCCACCATAGGAACTCCTGTTTTAGGCATGGGATTAGTGGGATTTCTGTTTCTAAGCTGTGCCTGTGCTGAGACCATAAATTCTTTAGGTACCACTGTAGCTTTCTCATATGCAGTCTGGCATGTGGGACCAAGATTATGCATGATGCCATGAAGCCCAAGGCCTGCAGAACTTTTCTTGCTGTTAGTTTGTTCTGCTTTGTTAATGCCAAGAAGTAAAGAGGGAGTTCTTTTTGTTTTTCTGCAGTTAGGAATGCCATTTGTTTTACTTTGTCCAATTCCACGCCCAAGAATGTTCTTGTTTGGGATGTTATCAGCCTTGACTTTTGAAAATTGACTGTGTATCCCAGGGCTTGTAGCAAGTAAATGACCCTTTGTAAATCTGTTGTCAGCTTGCTTTTGTTGTCCGCTTGTAACAGGCAGTCGTCCAGGTATGGATAAATTTGGATTCACTGTAGTCTGCAGTGAGCGATTACTGATGCCAGGCATTTTGTGAATACTCTGGGCGCAGTAGATAAGCCAAAGGGCAATGCTGAGAATTGATAATGCTCTGATCCTGCAAGAAATCTGAGGTATCTTCTGCAATTTGGTCGAATGGGGACGTGCAGGTATGCCTCCTTGAGATCTAGAGTTACCAGCCAACACTCCTTGCCCAGCATGGGAAGAAGTTGCTGTAGGGTCAGCATTTTGAATTTTGGGACAATGATGTATGTGTTTAAGACGGACAGGTCGAGAATAGGTCTCCAACTTTTCTCTTTTCTTGGTACTAGGAAGAGTCTGGAGTAGAATCCTTTGCCCTGTTCTGTTATTGGTACTCTTTCCACAGCTCTCATCCTTGTTAATTTCGCTATCTGCTGTAGAGCTTCTATTTTTTGATTTGGAGGTAGGTTTGGCATTCCTCTTTTACTGGTAAGGTGTGGAAGTGGAACCGTAGCCTTGGTCTATGGTTTGCAAAATCCACCTGTCTTTTGTGATATAGTGCCAATTTTTCGAAAATAAGGCTAACTTTCCGCCTAAAGGTGCTGCTATTTGCTCCCTGGTAGGCGTGTCAGAGCCAAGTCACTGTGATTGTCCTGTTGCAGTGGCAGTGGTTGTGTCTGTGCCTCGGTTATTGCCTTGCCACTGTCGTCCTCTGTAGGCACCTCCTCTGGATTGATTTCTGCCTCTAGAGCGCCTATTCCTGCCCCTTTGGGATTTTGTGGAGTCTGGAAAGGACCAATTTTGGCAGGCCAGTTCCTGCTAAACCTTGGGGCTGAACCTGTAAGAAATCTTTAACTGTTTGTACAGATTTTGCCTTTTCTTCCATTTTCTTCATTACTTGCTGGGCAGGTGTACCAAATAGACTGGCCTTAACCATAGGAGCATCTAACAGCTTTGCTTTAACATGATCCGGTAAGACCTGTTCTTTCAACCATGCATGCCTTCTTATCACTGTGCCAGTCATGGCTGATCTAAATGAAGCCTCCAGTGCATCATAGCCACATTTTAAGGAATGGTTACTAACCTGTTGGATGTTATTCACCATTTCTAATACATATTTCTTATCTAAGGATTCATCAGAGGACAGTTTTTTAGTTAACTGACCAAGCATAAACTCTTGGTATTGGATCATATGAAACTGACAGTTTAAAGCTCTAGCTGAGAGAGTAGCAGAGGTGTAAAGTTTTTTCCCCCATCTCTCTAAGGACCTGGATTCCCTTTCAGAAGGGATAGGGTTTTTTGTTGTGGTCGAGGCTACTGCCTTAGGCCCCTGGGATATAGTTTCGGGTTCTGCAAGTGGGGCCTTGTATAGGTGGTGATGAGTGTCTGGCACCCTGTAAAATCTATCTGGTTTGGCAGGGGCTGGAGGTAAAGAATCAGGAGCAGTGCAAACATCATTAAATGCATCATCCACAACAGGCAGTACAGGAGGTATAGCTAAGGGCCTATGTTGTGGTAAGTGCAGAAAAGTCCTAAGCCTTTTTCTTGAATCTGAGAAATCTTGTCCCTGCCATTGGAATTGTTCTCTCATGGCATGTAAGGTTTCCCCAAAGGAAAATTCCTCTGGTGGAGAGGCAGCTGGAATGGATTCTTCAGCATCGGAATCTACATAAGTAGAAAAAGGAGCCTCTGGCTGGTCTGTAATGTCTGAGTCATCCGCAGAATCATCAGAGGACACTGGCTCGGGGGGCTCTGCTCTAGGTCTCTTTTCTGGGGGCTGAGAGGCCCTGTCTGGGTGAGATTGGGATCCCCTAATTAAGGATATTAAATCTTCTGCCAGAGTAAGCATTTGTGAACTTATAGTGGGCCTGTGTGAGGGGGGCTTAACAGGCACTGATTTAACAGATTTGGCTGCTTTAGCCCTGGCAAAGGCCTTAATAGACATGGCTGCAGGAGGCCTAGCAGCACCACGTGCTGGGGTAGAGACATCCAAAGGGATGTTGTCTGATAAATCACTAGGAACCACAGTTGTAGGCAAAATTTCTGAGGCCGATTCAACTAAGGTAGCAGGAGCCTCAGTAGTAGTCATGGATTCGGCTGAAGATTGACCGGTTTCTCGGTTTCGCCGAAACAGAGACACTCGCGGCTTGCTTAACCGTGGTTTCGGCCGAAACCCCGGACCGCGAGTGTCGGTCTTTTTCTTTGCGTTTTTTTTACAATTTGGGTAGGCGGAGGATCCGACGGCATAATGTACGCAAAATCTGAGCCGAAAACTGTTCAGCAAACTCCGACCGACGCCTAAGCCGCTCATCGGTTGAAGGAAGCACAGGCCGAACAGGCTGCTACGTCGTGGTCTGGGCCTAAGCAAGGCAGACAGTAAGAGTGGAAATCTTTATGAGGTATTTGTTTCCCACAAGTTAAACAGTTATTGACTTTTTCTGACATCGGCTGAGGCAAGAAAGAGTCCCCAACGGGTACTTAGCTTTTAGAAGTCTTCGAAGTAGTATTCGGTAGTAGTAATCTCTGGATCTGACCGACCGGCACTTGCGAACAGCTTCTGCTTCGGGCGCCACGCGGCAAGAAAGACTGAGGAAAATGGCGTCGGCTGATGCCTTTATACCCGAAGACCAGCAGAGATAACGTCGGGTGAAGTGCGACATCAGCCGAAGCCGGACCCAGACTTTGGAATCCGGCCGACCGAAGGGCTGCCTGACGACAGGACAACCCATTTGTTATGACTGCAGATGCATCCATGAAGGACATCCTCCAATTTCATTAGAGTCTAGAGTATAAAAATAGATACAGCATGTTCTATTTAGTGCTGTCGAGACAATCAATCTACGTTAATGCGACTCCAGAATTTGTAGATGCCATATTAGATGTGGATGTGACATTTTTTTATCTGTTTAATGAATGCACTACTCCAATCTACAATCAAATGGGCAGCCCATTGACACAGCAGACAGCACTGTTGTCTCACAGCAAGAGGTTTTCTGGTTTAACTCTCAGCAGGGGTGTAGTCTACGTCCTCCCTACATTCGCATGGGTTTCCTTAGTGTCCTTTGGTGATGTAAATCCTGGCTCTAGGTGACTGTCACTGTACACGTGACACCCTGACCCCATGTATAAAAATTGGAAAAAGGGATTGTGGATGGATGGAATCTACAATCAATGAAGGGGAAGCCTGGGAGGAAGAAATAACCTGGTAAGTTTTGTTATCAGAACACAAAAGTACGGGCAGAGCTGTCCATTTGATGTGTAAAAGGTATCAAGCATAGTGTGAGGCATTAGTCACAACTGCATATAAGTTGAGCTGGTTTTGGTTTGTATACCTTTTAATAGCTTATGATTTAGACAACAAAATCAGATACTTACTTTCAAGTTTGGTATAAATTAAGAGCTATTCATAACAGCAGTGACTTGGATAAGGCAAAATAGCATGGTAGGCTGGCAGACTGAAGTCATGACAAAACCATGAACAGTTACAATAGGATGGAATGCACAAGTAACTGGCGACTAGAATGAAATAAGGGGGGGCTGAAATCATGGCCTAAACAATTTTTGCCTAGTGAATACAGTAATACTGGAGTCCTACATATAGGAGGCTTAAAAAAAAAAAAAAAAAAAAAAAAAAAAAAAAAAAAAAAAAAAAGAGAAAACAAGATTAATATAACGTAAGCAACTAAGATGTGGTGGTAAGTGGGGCACCTGGGATCTCATCAGGTAGAAAGCTTGCTTTACCAGTACTATGATTAGGGATATGAATGGATGTTAAGAACTACAATAACTCTGGATTTAGAATGGTTGTTCAGGAAAATACCTCTTACACTACTGTTAAGGCTAGGTGGTGATGAACTGCTAAGAGATTAGTGAAAAGAGCAGTTACATTACTGAAAGAAATGAATGGCAACACAGTCAGCAAATGAAACAAAGTTGGGCCACGAACATAGAAGAAAGAGGGTGAAACAGATGATACAAGATGGGAATACTTAAGTCAGTTGCCAAGGTACGTCACTAAATCTAGGCAATTTAGAATGCTCACCTGGAAGTGTTAACTTTGCCAGAATGAACTTGAGCTATGAAGGTTTTTCTCTCAGGTGAACCCAATGTCTGTGATACAGGGGTATGTGGAACTTGGACATATATATTCTGACCCTGCCAGAGCCTTAAAATGGAGTCTTAAGGGTTACTAGAAACATTTTGGGTAAACTAGTGGTGCCTTGCAAGCCACTGAAGCTTTTACAATATAATAAGTTAATGGACACTACAAAAATGAGAAAGTCCTATCCCACATGATATGATAGTTGTTAAAAAGCAGTACCTAGAAAATGAAAATCTAAATTTGAAATGACTGTTAATGAAGAAATATATTTCAGATGAAGTGGAAAGAGGGAGTATCAGAACAGCTTGTATTTAGATGACTGCCACAGTCTGCATATACTCAATCACACTACTCAAATGAGAGTCAAACTAACTATGGTATACATGCCAATTTGTGTCTCTTAAATATACTTTTGTTAACCCAGCACTGGCAGGTTTAATGAAAACTCTTGATGGAGTTGGGTTGCCTGTCTGAATTAAAGAATGGAATGATAACTGCAGGATGAAATTGCACCTTTCAAAACCAGATTAAAAAGACTGCAATAGCCATTGTGTGTTTAACTAACGCAAGTCTAGTGTGAAGTTAACTTAACAAAAATGACTGACAGAAACTGTTTAGCCTGTTTCTTTTTCTTTTTTGCAAATATGCTCATAGATATGTTTATTTTGGAATCTGCCTTTCATTGGCAGAATGATGCGCGTGATAAATACCTAAAGATGTGAATGCACTCCTAAAAGTGAAATCATATAAGAGCCAAGTTATCAAAGGATTTGGGAATCGTTCAAGGTGCTTTTCCTTTTGGATGTATCGTTGGAAGGTGGTGTTCGTTTCGGAGCGATCGAAGGAGTTGGGAAACTATCGTTGGAACTTAGTTTGCCCCAACGATATATCAAAAAAAACACAATCTGTGTTTTTGGACTTTGGGAGCTGTCATTTGAGCTTAGTTTAGTTGAAAAGGAATTTTGGATTTATCTTTGGGACAGTCGATGATATTTTTTAATTTGGACTCATCGAAGGACTTTGGGAGTTATTACTGAAACTTTGTTTGGTTGCAAAGGACTTTTGGAGCTATCGTTGGGGCAATCGAAGGAGCTTTTGGTTTGGAATTTATCGTTGGATGTGTTACACATGTGGAGATTTATTTTTCAGCTGTATTTTCCTTTATTCAGTTCTTGGATTACTTAAAAAAAAAAAAAAAAAAAAAGAAGAAAATGGAATCAAGGTAAGTGATTGAGGAAAAGTATTTAATGGTTAAACTGTATTTATCAAATGGTACATATGCAATTTAATATAAGTAAATTCAGAGTACTGCTTTGCTTCTTTCTTGGTTGTAATGTATATTCGGTATATTAAAATGTCATTAACTTTCATAACCGTTAGGGCTCTACTGTTTAATATTGTTAATTGTGGATTTTTCAGTTGTTATATTGGTTGTCAGTGTAGATAGTTCAGAAGATGTGGATTGTTCACTGGGTGTTGTTTTGTTTTTTACTGTTGAGAGCTTAGAAGTAGTTGGTTGGTTAATTGGTGTGGTACTTGTTGGCATGGATTTTGTTTTTTTTGTGGAGGAAAGTTGTTAGCGATGGCTTTTAATAGTTCTTCAAAGCAGTCTTTTGAATGTGATAGTTGTGTTTCATGCCACATATATTCAAACAAGATAGGAATGTAGATGGTGACGTGTAGTTCCACGCTGTTTCTTGGTTCTCCACTTTACTGAGCCTCACATTCTTTCTATATGTTGTGTATGCACTCCAGTGTCAGGGTCAACAAAATTGTAGCTGTGATCAACTTTGTCATGGCTGAAGCCAGCTTTTTCTAGTTGTTTTGTTTGGTATGCTTTCCAGGAGTCTGAGTATATAATGCTACCTTCTTTGATTTTTTTTGTATTTGGTCAAACAATATAGAGGCAGTTCTATCATGCACTTTTACTACAAACGTTTTTTCGTTTCCCTACAGATCCCTCTGAAAATCCACTGTTGAGGTAGGATACGACCGCTGTTATTTTTCCGCCAAGAAAATAAACTTTCGTCGATTTCCACTATATGCCCTGACCCTCCGATCATTTTCTTCTCTTGTTTTTCCAACTCCATGGTACATACATCCCTTAAATAACTACTCCAGTCGATAACTGTTTGGTCAGCCATATTCAATTCTTCACGACAGAAATTAATGCTAGTTAACTGCTTACAACAACAGTATATAAAACAAACAGCATAGGTTCATATAGGTTCATAGGTAAATACTAGGCTATCTGCCCTAGGGCATTTATAAGCCTAGAAAGAGTGTATTTGGCTTCTGCCTCCCTATTAGATTAGCCTACTGTGCCTCTGTAAAGTAGGTCACAGAAGGTAGCCTTTTAAGATTAGTTTACTGTGTCTCTGTCTAGCAGGGACACAGGAGAGATCCCAGGGGTGAATTTGCGATTTCCCATCCACGCGTCCAAATTTCGCTTGAAGAGGGTTAGCGAGGGGCTATGTCTAACATGAATTGGGATTCTATTCCAGAGTGAGGGGAGCCTCTGGGAAATTAATCTGTCCCTCCAGCATGTCCTATTTATTTTTGTGCTAAGGTTTAGGCCCCTGGAGCGTGTAGCTCTAAGGAACTTGGATTTTTTGAGGTGGAGCATGTCCATTAATTCTGGGTTTGACATGGCTTTGTACATCAGGCATAGATCGCCTCTGAGCAGGCGGTAAGCAACTGAGTAGAGCTGGAGTTTCCTTAGTAGAGCTGCATAGGGACATCTGTTTGTAGCCCATGATCCTCTTGGTGAGGTACTTTTGGGGTCTCTCCAGTTGCTGCAGGTGTCGGGTAAGGTACATCCCAAAAGGGGCATTGTATTCAATTATGGGCCTGATGGGTGACGAGTAGAGGGGCACAATGACCTCTCTTGATCTAGATGCGAACCCTTTCGTGATAAGGTGGGCTATATAGAAAGTCTTTCTAACCACTTTGGCAATGTGATTATCAAAGGAGAGATTACTATCTGCATTGGTCACCAAATCTCTAATTACTTCTTCCGTACTTAATGGATTACCACCTATGTGGTTATTTGTGAGCAGCTTGTTTTTCCCAAAGGGGATGACTATGCACTTTTTAGCATTTAGCCTGAGGCCGTGGCTCTGGCACCAAGCATCCGTCTCTGCGAGACCCTTTTGGAGGATGCTTGTTGTCAGCTGGAGATTCGATTATGGCCCCCAGTTTGCAGTCATCTGCAAAACTTTGTCAGCCATAATCCCCCCCCCCGTGTTAGCCTGAACCTCAGAGAAGTATACACCGAACAAGAGAGGTCCCAGAACTGAGCCCTGTGGGACGCCACTTGTAACTGGTTTGGATTCGGACATGGCACCTGCAATTCTGACCATGTGGGTTCTATCTCTGAGCCAGTTTGCAACCCATCTTGTGATACAGGGGTTGATATTTAAGCTGGTAAGCTTATTTATCATGCCTGAGTGGGGTATTGTGTCGAAGGCTTTTGCGAGGTCCAGGTAGGCTGTGTGGACTACCTTGCCCTCATCTATGGCTTTGGTAACTGTTTCAAAGAAATCAACTAGGTTTAAGAGGCAAGATCTGCCCTTAACAAAGCCGAATTGGATAGGGTCCAGTGTCTGGAGGCTCCCAATGTCTTTGTTTATGAGTTCCATGATAATACGCTCCATAGCTTTACAGACCAGACTAGTCAGGCTTATGGGGAGATAGTTTCCAAGGTCTGTTGTGGCACCACCTTTGTGGAGTGGGACCACTGTAGCTGTACGCCATTCTTTGGGTACATATCCTGTAGTAAGGCTAAGTTTGAACAGTGACTTAATGTGAGGGTTCGGTTCTTCTTGGAGCTCGTGTAAGACACAGCCTGGGACACCGTCCGGTCCCATAGATGCTTTGTTTTTTGCTTTGGAGAGGGCAGCTTTCACCTGTGCATCTGTGATGTCAGGGAGGTTACATTCAGTTGGGATAGGCGTTTGCTCCTTTGGGGGGGAAAAGGGAAAAGTTTGCGCTGAATCTGTCTGCCAGGATGTTGGCTATGTCTGTAAGTTCAGTATATTTTGTACCGTTATGCAACAATTCAGAGCATATCTGGGAGTTTCCGCCCATGTTCCTGACATAACTAAAGAAGGCCTTGTGATTATCTTTAGTGTCTAGGGCAATTTTTCTTTCGAAACTGGCCTTTGATGATTTTATGAGGGATCGAAGTTTCTTGCTAATACTGATCAGAGATGCCTTCCCTTTTTGGGATTTTGCTCTGTCATGTAGTAGTCTCCTCCAACTGTTGTATAGCTTATTTATGGCCGGGGTCCACCAGACAGGTCTCCTGTTTTTGGAGGAGTGAGTCTTGGTTTTATTTGGGATAGCGCGATCCATGCATTCCTGCAGGCGCTCATAGAATGCATTTGTAAAGGATTCTGCGGATTGGGCTGTATTATCCTCTGGCTCAGGGGCTTTGAAGGATTCCACCTCAGTCTTGAGAAGTGCAAAGTTGGCTTTTGAGAAATTCTTTACAGTGATTTCCTTGGATGGGGTGGGGACGGGATATGGATGACCAGGGAAATTTGTTTATGGTCTGATCTTACCAATGAGGGGTTTACCTCTGGTGTGGAACATAGAGTCCCCATGTTGGTGATGACTAGGTCCAATATGTTGTTCCCTCTTGTGGGAGTGGTGACCAGTTGTTCCATTGCGTTAGAGTTTATAAATTCAAGGAACCATTGGGCGAGGGTGTTTGGGCTTGAGTAGTTTTCCCAGTCAATGTTTGGGTAGTAGAAGTCACCCAATAACATAGTGTTTGGAGAGACCTTCATATTCTCCAGTGTTCTCAGGAATGCCAAGTGGGGTTCCTGTAATAGGGAGGGTGTTCTGTAGCAGGCTACAAACTGAAAGGCAGTTTTGCCCGCTGTTAGTTGCACATGGATGGTTTCAGATGCTTCGTGCAGTGCCACTAACCTGGAGGTGTAGGTATCTTTGATGAATATAGATACTCCCCCCTCCTTTTGTGCTTCGGTCCGAGTTTTGCGGCAGAAACGCATGGTAAGAGTTATAACCTGGTAGTGCTGGGCTGCTCTCAGGAGCCTTGAACCAGGTTTCTGTTACTGCACAGACATCGATTTTCTCCATACTGAGGAGAGTCTCGAGTGCGTGCATCTTAAGGTTTAGACTTCTGGCATTGAGTAGCATCACCTTTAGTTTTTTTTATCTTTGGGTTGTCTATGGAGGTGGGTTTGTCCTTTGAGCCTTGCCTAAAAAAGGCACTATGGGGGTGGCAAGAGCCTTGGCCAGTATATGAAAGCCTAAGGGTGACAGGTGCAAGCCGTCCCTAGCGAAGCAACGTGGCTTGTTGAGCATGTCATCCCAGGCTGACAGACACTGGATCCCCTTTGAATGACACCAATACTTTAGCCAATTGTTGAAACTGATCATTTTGTCTTTATACTGTGGCATCATTCTTGGTGAGGGCAAGATGCTACTCAAGGTCAGGGTCATACCAGCCTGGGTTACATGGTCAGAGTGCTCCTCTATGTCTCTTTTCATGTAGTCCAGGGAGGTACGTCTCAGGTCATTCACACCAGCATGGACAATGACGGAGTCATACTTGTACTTGCTTTGGAGTGACCCGAGTGCTTGCGTTATGTGGCGGATCCTGGCACCCGACAGGCAGCTTACAGTGACCTTCTCCTTGTTCAGTCTGGTGAGCGGGACGTCAGTGTGCCGGACAATAGAGTCCCCTATAACAAGTGTATTTGGTGTGTTGTTTGGCCTTAAGGGATGTGACTGTGAGGCACACTGATTTTGTGAGATATGTGATTTGTGGGTATTGTTGTGGGGTGGCTGTTGCTTGGATATCTGCTTAGGAGGTTTTTGCTGTTTAGGCAGATTTTTATTTAGAGCCTCCGAGTATGTTTTTGTGTGTTTATGTGTTGGGTATGCAGATGCAATAGGTCTGTGTGAGACTAGATTTGTGGTGTGGGTGGTTACCTTTTCCTCCTGACTGACTGTGCCAGTCTTGGGTTGAGAGAGCTCTGCCTCCAGTTTGGCTGTGTAACTGCATCTCTCACATGTATTAGAGTTTGTTGGAAGGAGGAGAGGGTTGTCTGTGTACATAAGGCAATTGTAACATTGCCTCAAAATTCCCAGATTCACCAGCTGGACTGGAGAGTAACCTTGAAACTGACCCTTGGACATAGCAGATTAGTATAGGGAACTGTTTTTTTACTGATCAGATTAGGGAAGGGAACTGATTTTTCACTTGATCAGGAAGGACCAATCGGGAGTCTAATACTTATGAGAAGTCAAGGAGGGAGTAGTGCTTTAGTTAGTTAGTGTTTCCTTATAAGAGCTGAGCAGGGCTTTAGAAAGAGAAGAGAGTGATTACTTTGAGAGTTTGAACAGTTCTAAGGGAAAAAGTGAAGAGCAGACTTTGTGGAGCCTGGAATAGTTTAAACCTGTTAAGGCGACGCTGCTCAGTGTGCAAAACCGCGCAAAAAGAGAGTTGTAGGGTTTTAAGAAAGAGAGATCAAGGAGTTTAGAACTGACCCAAAATGGCCAATAAAACTACAGCTTCTAGGTAGTAACCACTCCTCCAGGGACAGGCAGGCTGTTCAGTGTTAACCACTCCCACTGGTGAATACAGAGACTTCCCTTTAGCCCAAGCAAGCACTGGCCTTCTAGAAACTTCCAAACAGTTCAGAACAGCATATCTGTAACTGAACTTTCTTAACTTTCAGAAAGTGGGAAAAAAGCAAGATTTTTTTTTTTTTTTCTTTTTGTTGTAGTTTAAAGGTAGCAGAGATACACAAGCAGCAAAATAATCACAACAGTGCAATAAATGACCCCACACTTGAGTGCTAGGCCAAAATCAGGTAAAATGCAGTTATAAAAGAAATTCTACTTCCTTCAAAAAAGTTACCTTCCCGAACTCCTATATGCTGGTAGCATTTAGCAGAGTTGCATTTCAAAAATATTTGTTTTCCATAGTATAATTTCATTTCATGTCCTGAACTGCATTCCTTAAAACTGTGTATAATTCCATACTGTTGAAATAACTGAATTGCCTCCTTATCTGTCTTAGGTAAATCCCACAATCGCATTTTTCACAAAACTATGACTACAGCAATCTACTTACAGACGGTTAATAGCTATATGCCTTTTCAATAATCTGTTGACTAGAGCTTTGACAACTTTTGTATAGCACGATAAATGGAACACATACAGAGATGCTTTACTGGCATGCGTAAATAGCGGTAAAAAAGGGTCAAGCTATTTTAACATGTTCTTTTCTCTGTGTTTTCAAGTTTAAATAGTACTATAAATTAAAAATTTTATAGAAAAGACGTTATTTAGTTTTAATACCGTTAATTCCGTTTATTTAAGGAAAACACAAGCGAATACTTTTAGCTTGAAAATCTGGTTGCGTAATACGCAAGTACCAAAAATTGCTGATGGTTACTATTAAAGAGAAGAAACTGCTGAAGCACCAAAAGTAGTAAAGACTATCTGCGGCTTACACCTCTAAAGTAAGCTGTAGAGGGATCTCTACAAGGCACTTAACAGGCTGATAAAATGCCTTGGTTTTCTCAAAGTTGAAAAAGTCCAGACTATACTAAACTTCTGCAAAGAAATCTAGTGCATACTGGAAGTCAATGGTGGATACCATGGAAATTCTGGTACTTGAACTAAGATGACCTACTAAATATCGCTTAGCAAGAAGACAGTCATTCATAAGGACTGCAGTGAGTGTTACGAGGATGGAGAACATGGGGGAAACAGCAATGTGATGTTGTTTGGCCCATGTATAGGAAACTGAGTCCATGCCCAAAGTATTAAAAAAAAAAAAACCTCGCACACACCCAGTCAAGTAAAAGCTTCAGGACCTTAAATAATTTTAAGCGGTAGCCATATTAGGCCAACATTTTCATAAAGATACAATTAAGAGCCCTTTGTCAGGTCAAGTGAAAGTCGTCATATATCATGATGCTGCTCTTGACACTTTGCTTGGATCTACCAAGCAAAACACATATAATTTGTCCATGCAAATGTTCCGAACCCACCTTAACATTCCAGCATGCCTTCTCTGACAACAGAAGCATAGCAGCTTAGAAGAGAATGTTTATAGCAATAAAGAACAAGGCAATACTTACATTTGCATAACAGGCATTTCTTCAAAGTTCTCACAAGCAAAAAAAAAATATGTGTTTCATATCTAGGCATGTTTCTACACCCACCCCCAAGAAAGCAAACTATTATTTATGCCACGTGAAAAAGTTTCACTGTGTATATTCATAAGTAAGTTTCCGAACAAAAATACTGAAAAGCACTAATATTGCAAAGTGGCACACAATCTGTAAATTCTGTTACAGAAGACTGCCAATTTTTAAACTTTCCAGAAAAAGTTGAAATACAACAATTCTTCTAAGTATCTCATAAATTGAACAGCCATTATTTAGTTCTGGGCCAGACCCAATGTGCTGTTTTCTCTTAAAAGAACCTTGATTTTGCTTTGAGAAATATTTCTGCCTCACAAATTAACATTTTGTACTTGCTATTCAAGAAGGTGTTTCCCATAAATCTTGCTTTGTTCTCAGTTAAAAATACTGAAAACAATCAAAATCGAGCTTGCTACATTTACACTGGCAAATGCAACCTTTTAACTTTTATTATGGTTCCAATTTTACTCCTAAAACTTACTACAGAACCCTTCTAACGACCTCAGGAATACACGAGCACTGCTACATCTCAGAAAAGGTATCACTTTTCTTATAACTCAAGAATCCATAAATTATGATTTAAAATACAAAAGAAAGTAAGGATAATCTTAGCTGCATAGAAAATAGTGCAGATTCAGCTACAACACTTCGACTACAGAGTCTTAAGAGCCCAGAGCTACAAGCTTTCAAAGCAAGCTAGAGAAAAGGCCAGACAAACTGTGCTCTTGACAGAAGCTTCAAAATTCACAACTGAAGTAAGTTGTCTTGTACCATAACAGACCAATGAGTTCTGGGAGAGGTGAATGAAGCCCACAAAGTGGTGGTGGGGACTGTATACAGACCATTACAGCAGGTTTTGATTTGCTGTTCAGAATATGACTACTTCTGCCAGAATACTGAAGGACCAACATATGAAAGTAGTAGTGATGTGTACTACATGTTACTTTAAGACTGCATATGTTGAAATTCCATGGTCTATTTTCATGACCTATATAATGCAGGGTTAAGAAACCACAATGGGTTCACATGCACTACTCTGCGCAAGGAATGTAGAAAAATAGAACTATGTGTTGCACCTCCAGATGTTACATTGGTAATTATAACATATACAACAGAAATACAGAACATATACGTATTTGTTGTATAAATCCATTTATCTACAAGTAATTAAAATGATACCTAAGGAGTAGCAACTTTTTCCCACCCCAAAGTGCGCCATGACAGGCAAGGGAATGTGAATTATACTATTCTAGAAACTGGGAAAGTAAGTTGTTTGGCAGTACCATAAAACAGTGTTTTTACATCTTACCAAAGATTAACAAGGACATTAGATCTCCACTGAGAGACAAATGGTCACTGGAAAAGGGTAACTTACTGAAGCCCTCTCTGATTTTTTAGCAGAACATATTTTTCCATTGTTATCTTATATTAGAGCACGGCTGAATAATTCTACAAATTTCTTTACACTTAATGAATTAAATACAGGTGGAGGATAATTATTTTCTTGCACCCTGGATGCGAGGGCTTTGTATGCAAGCATCCATCATTGGCGGGGCTTGAAGCATTGCAGTTTTGCTTGAGACCCAATATATGTGTCCCAGGCTAGAACACTTTCTTGCCGTGTTTATCAGAATACAAGTTAACCAAAAATGTTTTTTTATCTTGGTTCACAGTGTTATTTCCAGGGAAGGGGAATAGCAATTTGGGCTTCTTTTGCCCCTATTACGCCTTTTAATGGCATGTTTTGAAGAAAGCATGATTAATGATACTGCACATAATTTGTTTATATATAGAACTGAAATATGGCAAATTTTTTTTGTATGCTGGCTTATCTGGAAATCAGCTGTTCTAGATCTACAAGAATCTGTTCAATATCTTAATGTGAACAAATGGGAGGTGGAGTTTACTGAAAACCTTTGGTTCACAGTCCATTTCCCTTATGCACTGAGAACTAGCCCTTCTGTATAAAGTCTCTGAAAACTATCAGCAGTTGCCACCTACCGCATTTTTTAACTTTTTTTTTTTAAATTAAACACAGTCACAGTTTTGCCATGTCAAAATAATTTGCTCTAACCATACGGATTATAACTTTTTGGCAAATGATCTTAGCCAACATATTTTACAGACAGAGATACAAGAAATGTGCCATAAGGCATGTTCTGAAGCTGATGCTCAGGACGGGAACATCTTGATACAACATAAATAGTGTTCTGTAAAATCAAAATACAAGACCCCTTTGGTAACAATATGGGGTGGTTTATGAATATTATAAACAAACATTGGGACATTTTGTGTAACAAAGTTTTGGAGGACCTTTTGCCTAACGTGTAGTCTCTCATTGTAGGTGCAAAACTGGAAGGCAGATTTTAGGTAGGAAGAGTGAGCTCCTTGCAAAGTTACTTTCCTCAGTGCATATTATTGGGCAACAGAATGTGGGTTCCTTCCTATGTGGGAATTGTAGGTTTTGTCCTAAGGACTTAGTACCAAGTACTTTTCTAATGCAAATTTTAGAAAGTAATACCAATTAAAACATCTGATTACTTGTAGTACTTCTTGAATTATTAATATGGTGTTTTGTTTGTGGATGCCTTTTACACAGACAAAACATCAATATCTTTAAAAAATGTATTGGGGGCACATTTAAGTGACTTTCAATGTAAACTTATATCTAATACTTTATATAAGCACACTTTAAGTGTGCTAGATTTACTTTTATAGCAACTGACAAAATGAACTTGAGCTGATAATATACATCTTGATAAAATTCAGATAGAGAGCATATGTGGACTGCACAACTGGGTGCCCTTTTTATCCAAGGCTAAATGAATATTAGAATTAATGTGTTTTATATACCATTAGAAGTTTTTTTATTTTATTTTAATGTTTCATTTATAGCAGCTTCCCCTCAAATGGGTTTTAACTTTGTCTCACCAGTTTACATATACATGCCGCCAAGTGCTTGTTAGATTAACTGAAGAAGGCTGGGCTATCTGCTAAAACCAGTGTTTTTGCCGGTGCTAGGCCTCTTCCAGCTTCTTTCTTGAATTCCTTGTCTCCACATTTGCCATAATAAATGGTTTTGGATTGATTCTACTTGGGGGTGTGGTTTTCTTTTTTGTTCAGTACCATAAAACTACCATTAAAGCTATTTTAGAGATCAAAGTCATTATAAGGGCATTGGATGAGAAGGAAAAAATGCACTACCAGGAAGTTTTCATACTAATGTCCGCTGGGCAAATGCAGAACAGCAGTTGCATGGTCTATTAGGATGCCAGAAAAGTGGTACATAAAGCATTTGCTGCCATCAAGGAGACCAGAAAGAAGATGGGATAAAAGAACATGTCTATCAGAATGCATAAATATAACGCCTGCTCAAGCAAGTAGTAGTAATTTTGTGTGTGTGTTATATATATATATATATATATATATACATATATAAACACACACACAAGCTTGGAGGCATAGGAGGGTGGTGTTTACAGATGCGTGATTCTTTGCAACACAGACAAAATCCTCGTTTACATTCACAAGCCAAAGCCTGGTCATTTCAGCCAAGACATGCAATATGACTTCACCTTTCCACTCTAAAATAAACACACTGTGGGGATGAGCATTTACAGATCACATAATTCTGTCTCTTGCTCAAATACAGATAAATGGAATAATCCATTCTCAATATAAAGAATCATCTACTCCAAATGGAGAAGCATATTTATTTGAATATTTCAGCCTAAGTGGCTTTGCCTAATCCATCAAGACATAGCATAAACACAAGATTTTGAAATATACTTAATAGTTTTGCTGTACCTCCTAAAACGAAACATTACATGGGTCATAACTTTACATAAAAGTAGCATATAAAACAAGAATCAATGTGTTTCAGCTTTACAAAGACTCCAGATCAAAATGCACACTAAAATATTAAAGTCTGGCAATGTCAATTATTAGGAAAAAAGAAAATACATACCTTTTTTCACTCCTGCAGGAGCCTCATACATAAAATTTAGACCATTTTTGACACGCTCATCTCCCATTAACAGCCTAAAGAAAAAAAAAAAAGTTTCCTTTAGCTGTACTAATTCATGTGACACATTGAAAATTACTCAGTAAAGAACATGAAGGACATTTTTTTTTTATTTTTCTCATTAGGCCTTAATACAGAAATCTTTTGTCATTTCCTTTACTTTAAAAGTAATTGACCCTGAATCCTGATGTGTTCGCACATAATAAAATGTCTGAACAGAACCCATGAAGTCTAGTCTATTGTATCCCGACTAGACGAGCAACATGGTATCAGAACCGGGATTCCAGAGAAGGATATTCGGAGCTATAAGATGCAGAGATAATAGTGAAGGTAAACTAAGAGAAACAAGCATGAAAGAAAGACAAAAAAAGAATCAAAGATAATGAAAACTTGCACGAACAATTTATTTTATAAGAAAGATAAAACGGAGCACTACAAGGGCACAAAAGTACAGTTTTGTACCTACCATAAATGTAGATGTTCGAAGATCCACATTGCTGCAGTCCTTACATATGGGTAATCCGCTGTCCTCGGTCGGCCCGAATACCAAAGTATTAGGCTGACGTCGGTCATGGGCGCTCAGATCTGACATCAGAGCGTCAGGATATTAAAGCGCATGACTGACGTCATATCCTCAGTCTTTTCTTGCCCCAGATGTCAGAAGGCCCTAAAAAGAAAGGCCACAGCCAAAAATAGAATACTTCCCAAAAGGCATGTACAAATAACAGCTACCACCCAAACCATACAACCATTCCAAACTACAGAGGGGAAGGAGGGATGAATTGACTGCAGCAATGTGGATCTTCGAACATCTACATTTATGGTAGGTACAAAACTGTACTATGTTCTTCATCTCACATTGCTGCAGTCCTTACATATGGGTAGAATCCCAAAGCAGAGGTAAAGGGAGGCTGGCAAAATCATAAAGCATTGGGAGCTGCCAAAATGCCCTGTAAGATTGCAGTGGCAAATCCAGCCCTAGATTTGGAATAAAGAGGAAGGTGGTAATGTTTAGAAAAAGTATGCACTGAACTCCAAGTAGCTGCTTCCAAAATGTCTTTAGTAGCTACTCCCCTTAAAAAAGCTGTAGAAGTGGCAGTAGCTCTAGTGGAGTGAGGTCTGATTCCAGCCGGAATCTCCTTACCATGATGAGAATAACAAAAAGCAATACAAAAGCCAATCCACTTAGAAATAGTTTGTTTTGAAACAGGTTTCCCCTGAGAACCCAAAGCAAAAGAAACAAACAACTGCTGAGACTGTCTGAACCCTTTAGTCCTGCTCAAATAATAAGGCAACTGCCTGTGAATATCCAAAGTGTGCACAATTTTCTCCCCTTTATTTTGGGGATCTGCATAAAAAGTAGGCAAATGAATTGATTGGTTCAAGGCCACATTTGAAACCACTTTAGGCATAAAAGTAGGATTAGTACGCAGAGATACACTATCCTTATGAAAAATTAGGAAGGGTTCAACTGCCATAAGAGCCTGTAATTCAGAAACCCTTCTAGCAGACGTAATGGCCAACAAAAAAGCAGTCTTCCAAGACAAAACTTTAACTCAGCAGTAGCTGCAGGTTCAAAAGGAGGTAAAGTAAGTTTTTCCAACACAAAATTGAGATCCCAGGCAGGAGTAGGAGCTCTACGTGGGGGTCTTATGTTCTTTGCCCCTCTAAGAAATTGCTTAAACAAAGGATGAGAGAAAAATGGAGGGTCACAGTCATAGTGAGCAGAAATGGCTGCAGCATGAACTTTTATAGAGGAGAAAGACAAACCCTTGTCTAATAATTCTGTAAGATATTGAAGAGAAACACTTAAATCAGGCCTGGAAACATCAAAGCCCTTTGTTTTGCGCCAAATTAAAAATCTCCTCCATTTATCAGCATAAACTTTCCTTGTACTAGGCCTACTGGCCACCAAAATAACATTCAAAACTTGTTGTGGAAGCTGCGACCCTCCAGGTTCTAGAACAGAATATGCCAGGCTATTAGATGCAGGGACTGAATCCTGACATTGAGGAAATGATTGCCCTCCTGTGACAAAAGGTGCGGAATCGAAGGCAAAGGCCATGGAGGCTCCCGTACTAAACTCCTCAGCAGAGGGTACCAGTGCTGTCGAGGCCAATCTGGAGCTATTAGTATCATGGAAGGCTGGTCTTGTCTGACTTTCAAGAGTACCTTGGGGAGGAGAGGCAGAGGCGGAAAGGCATAGACGTGAAGATTGCTCCAACTGAATGACAGAGCATCCACTTTCCAAGCTGTGGGATGAAACATTTTTGTGCAAAACTTTGGCAACTGGAAATTTAGTGGAGAAGTGAACAGATCTATTGTCTGGAGTTCCCCATATCACTGTCAATTTTCGAAATACATGAGGATCCAATTTCTACTCGTGGGGATCCACTACCTGTCTGCTCAAAACATCTGCTAAGGAGTTCTGTGCTCCTGGTAGAAATCTTGCCTGAAGATTGAGGTGTAAACTGAGAGCAGTCTCCCACAAAATCATTGCTTGCCTGCAAAGAGGGTACGAATGGGTTCCCCCTTGCTTGTTGATGTACCACATGACAGTTGTGTTGTCTGTTAGAATCAACACTTGCCCTGGGTGAAGTAAATCCTTGAAAGCCATTAATGCAAATTGGACTGCTAACATCTCCTTCAAGTTGATATGTAAATGTTGAAGTCTGGCAGGCCACGTGTCTTGCACCCATTTTCCATTGAGGTGTGCTCCCCAAGCCTTGTCCGAGGCATCTGTCGTTAAAATCTGACTCGCCTCTGGTCGGGTCACAGAGAGTCCCTTGTTTAGGTGACATTCCTGAGCCCACCACAAAAATTCCTTTTGAATGCAAGGTATTATTTGAATGACAGTGTCCAGATCTTGGCAGTGTTGTGTCCATACATTTTTGAGATACCATTGTAGCTTCCTCATATGCAGTTTGGCATTGGGAAGCACCAGAATACAAGATGCCATGAACCCCAAGGCTTGAAGGACTGTCCTTGCAGTCAGCCTGGACCATAGAGACAATTGATGGAAGTAAAGAGTAAGGTTCTTTTGCTTGTCCGGAGTCAAAAAGGCCATCTGGGAAGCTGTATTCAGTCTCACACCCAGAAAGCACATTTCCTGAGAGGGTACTAGACTGGACTTTGTTTCGTTCACAGAATACCCTAGGCACCTTAACACTGCCATCACATACTGTAGATGATGAAGAAGTTCGTACTTGTCTTGAGCAAGAATCAGGCAATCATCCAAATAAGGATAAATCTGTATTCCTCTTAACTGTAAGAAGGCCATCACTGGAGCCAGAACCTTTGTGAACACCCTGGGTGCAGTAGATAAGCCAAAGGGCAATGCAGAGAACTGATAATGTAAAGTCCCAGCCAGAAAACGCAGGTACCTCCTGCAACTGGGCCTGATAGGAACATGAAGATAAGCCTCTTTGAGATCCAGAGTTACCATCCAGTGATCTTTGCCCAACAGAGGTAGAAGTTGTTGCAACGTCAACATTTTGAATTTTGGAATGTCTAGGTATGTGTTGAGAATAGATAAATCCAAAATTGGTCTCCAAGTGTTTCCTTTCTTTGGTACTAGAAACAGGCGAGAATAAAATCCTAGGCCCACTTCTGACAGAGGGACCTGCTGTATAGCCCCCATTTGAAGAAGTAAGGAAATTTGCTTGTGAGCCTCTACCCTTTGCTGAGGAGGAACGTCTGGCATGCCTTTGAAAGGAGGCAATGTATGGAAATAAAACTTGTAGCCTCGGTCTATAATGTCCAACACCCATTTGTCCTGGGTGACTAAAAGCCAGTTTTGCTTGAAGAGTGCCAACTTTCCTCCCAAAGGAGCTGCCAGACAGGAAGAATCTGGCAGCTGAAAATGCAGGTCATTGGGCCTGTTTACGAAAGGACTGGCCCCTGCCCTCACCTGTAGATTGTGCAGGTGAACTCCACGTCCTAGGCCTGAAAGTACTCTGAGCTCTGCTCCTACCACGTCTAGATCTACCCCTAGACTGTGAATCAGAAGAAGGATAAGCCCATCCCTTAGTAGGCCAACTCCTGCTAAACTTAGGAGGCTGCACCTGCAAAAAATCTTTAACAGTCTGCATAGACTTAGCCTTGTCTTCCATTTTCTTCAAGACAGATTCCACAGGAGAACCAAACAAAACTTCAGACTGTAAAGGAGCATCCAAAATTCTAGTTTTAACATGCTCTGACAAATACTGATCCTTAAGCCAGGCGTGCCTGCGAATAACTGAACCAGTGGCAGCCACCCTGGAAGAAGCCTGTAAAGCATCGAAACCACACTGCAAAGAATGCTTACCCACCTGTTCAGAGGCATGTACCAAATCCTGTAATTCTTTACACTCTATGCCCTCTGCTAAAGCATCCACTTTAGATTTTAGTTGAGTAAGAAGAAAGTTCTGATACTTCAACATATGAAACTGGCAATTCAAAGCCCTCATTGCTAAAGTGGAAGAGGTATACACTTTCTTACCCCATCTATCCAAAGCTCTAGCATCTTTATCAATAGGAACTGGATTCTTTACAACAGAAGCCCTGACACCCTTAGGTCCCTGGCTAATAGTTTCTGGGTCAGCCCTTGGACTCTTATACAGATATTTATGAGCCTCAGGCACTCTGTAATACCTGTCTGGCTTAACTGGTGCAGGAGGCAGAGAGTCTGGATTAAGGGAAGCCTCGGAAAAAACGTCTTGAACAACATCCAAAACAGGAGGTATAGCCAAGGGCCTATGTTGTGGTAAAAACAAAAATTCCCTAAGCCTCTTTCGGGAATCTGAGAAATCCTGACCTTCCCATTTAAAATGTTCCCTCATGGAATGCAGGGTTTCTGAAAAAGAAAAATCCTCTGGAGGAGAAGCAGAAGGAGTGGAATCCTCTGCCTGAATCAGAATAAGGAGGAAAATCCAGAATGTCTTCAGCCAAGACTCTGAGTAATCTGAAGCCTGCTCTAAACTTTCCACCTCTGGCTCCACCCTAGGCCTCTTATCAGGAGGGGGCATAGAACCTCTGATTAAAGAAATCAAATCTTCTGCCATTTTAAGCATGTGTTTTTTAGGCACAGAACCTGCAGAACTAGGACTGACACCCGTGGAAGGCAAACCAGGCCTGCCTTTAGAAGGAGCCTTAGAGACAGAAGGAGAAGGCCTAACCACCTTAGGCAAGGAAGGGAGAACAGCAACCTGAGAGGCCCCTCAGCCTGACCTGACTCCTGAGAGGCCACATCCTGCAAAATTAAAGCCTCCCCCTGAGACTCAACTGAAACCTCGGCTGGATCCACAGATTCCACCGTAGTTTCTAAAGAGCCGGCGTCCGGAACGGACGACTCATCTTGTCTGGACTTTAAAGATTTGTCTTTGCGCTTCTTAGCGGGCGTCGGAGGATCCGACGGCATATTATAATTACACCGCTTACCGAAGATAAGCCTAGCGCAATCTAACCTATGTTTAATGGTGCACTTATTAAACCTAGCACAAAAGCGACACCCAACTACGTCGTGCTCAGGTCCCAAACAAGGAATACAAAGAGAATGGTAATCCCTATGCGGTATCTGTTTCCCACAAGAAATACAATTATTCACTTTTTCTGACATCCGGAATTAACTGAGGCAAGAAAAAACAAAAATATTCCCCAACGGGGTACTTAGCCCAACTTGGTTTCGGTCTGAAACTCAGAATACGAAAATTTCAGAACGCCGAACGGCACTTGCAAACGCTGCTTCTGCATCGGACCATGCGGCAAAAAAGACTGAGGATATGACATCGGTCATGCGCTTTAATACCCTGACGCTCCGATGTCAGATCTGAGCGCCCATGACCGACGTCAGCCTAATACTTTGGTATTCGGGCCGACCGAGGACAGCGGATTACCCATATGTAAGGACTGCAGCAATGTGAGATGAAGAACATCTGCATTATTAAACAAGTGAGTGGCACGAAAGATTTATTAACTAAACAAAATGTTTAAGATTAAGATATTTAATAACATGACTGTCAGAAAAGCACACAAGAGATTTGAAATTACCTCGGAAAAGCACAAATAGTAAGTGTAACGTAAAACGGGCATGTTTAGAGTAAAGCGAGCACAAGAAAAGTACAATCGGCATGAAAAGAGATTAAATGAGCAAAACGAATATAATAAGGGCAAAAAGGACACAGTGGGCAGGATTCACAAAACCTCAGTGTAAGAGTTAGCAAGTCTTACACGGAGGCTGCATTTAAACGGTGTGATGTCAGCATGCCATGCATATTCATGAGGGCATGCTGAATCACAACCTAGGCTAACACGGTCCGTGTAGCAAAGTAGGGGGCGTGTCCGCACGGCGAGTCCTGCAAAGGGACACGCCCCCAGAAGAATCACAGTCCCAAAAGGAAACTCCCACGAGCGAGTCCGCGGAAATGTCAAGAAACACAACACCACACATGCCCCCACAGACTATAAACCCAACTGTAATGTAAAACGTAAAAATTAACAGTTTAATTTTTTTTTTTATAATTTCAAAAATGTTTGCCCGTAATTGCGCTCATTTGCGCGGGTGTGCCCTTCGCTCAGCCACAGTTAGCAGTCATTGAAAAAGCATACAAGATCTAAATATGCAAATTAAGCCATGTAGCAATAGCGTAGTGGTAGAGACGTCTGCCAAAGAGGAGGTAGTCACGGTTCGAGCCCCAACAGCATAATTTTTTATTTTTAGTGAAATAAGCACGAAACAATCCCGACATATATATACATATATATAACTATAATTTAAGTAAAACGTAATTAAATGGGCCATGTATTTTAAAGAAATCTGATACAATAAAAAAAAAAAAATTATAAGTGCCCATAGCTGAGCAATGCTCTAACAAGCTGAGTATGACTGCCCGCAGGTGACCAGTGGTTTAACAGGTGTAATATGCGTGCCCGGAGTTGAGCAGCGCTTTAACACGCTGAAACTGTGTGCCTGTAGTTGAGCAACATTTCTCATAGCGTAATATGCGTGCTCATAGCCAAATAACGCGTTAAACAGTGTAACCCGTTTGCGCGGAGCTGCGCAGCATGCCAACCGGCTTACCGGCGGGCAATGTTGAGCAACCTGTATCAAAGCCGCCTTTACACAGACACACCTCCTAGCCTGTCTAGACAGCAGTAAAATAAAAAAAAAGCAATGCCCAGGCTCGAACCCAGGATACTGTGCATCATAGTCAAAGTACTGAACCACTAAGCCATGACAGCTGTACTGAAAAATGCAGTATTAGCATATATATAGGAATGAATGGAAATAGAAGCATGACAAAGCAGGTTTTTTTAAGCTGATACAATTCCAAAATGGCCAATCACAGAGAAGTGCGGGAAAAACGGCATATATAAGCCCCATAGGCGGGAATACACAGCATAACTGATTGTGGAACCTATTTGCAGTCAGGATGGATGGTGTAGGAGAGGGTAGTCACTTCCGAGCACAGAGGTGGGGTGTTGAGGAGTCCAAAAATATGGTTTGGCTCCTAGTCCACGATCATGAGGCTCAACTCATGCAGGGCCAGGTTCTGTGGGGAGCGTACAAGGCAGAGGCATGGAACTGGTTGGCACATGATCTCACCAGTGCCACAGGCATACCAAGGACTGGTGAACAGGTCCGTCACCACCATGCGGACCTGAAGAGACGAAAGCAGGACCAACTGAACCGTTGGATCTAGGAGGCCCAGCAAATGCCCAACGCCCCACTACTGAGTAAGTATCCATGTAATTATGTATGTAAGGAATTATCCTAGCTGATATTATGGAGATGTATGTTCCAATATTACTTCATTTATATTACAGCTGCAGGTGTGCGTTCTGCGAATCGGCGAGCCTATGGTGATAGGCTGGAGCAGTTGCGCCACCAGGCAGGTTAGTAATTATTTTTCTGTAATTGTTATACAATATAAGTGAGACAGCTTGTAAAAGAGTTCAGTGTAGTTACATATTAATAAAGTTCAAATAACACTAGAAGAAAGATTCTGCTAGTACTGTATGATTAGATAAGTGATGCAGCCTGTAATCCAGAAATAAAAATTAAACAAGTCTGAAATAGAGATTTCCCACCTGTATTGTAATATCAGATAACCTGCTGCAGCCTGAAAATTAGTGGTAAACAAGCTAAAGACAATAGACATGTGTCAAATACATCCCCTTTGAAAATCTGCCATATGAAACAAGTGAGTCTGTTGGAAAGGATTGTTGTAACCAAGTATGACATGTTAATAACGCCTAGAATAAAGTACCATCTTGAATTGTAAAAATAAAACAGGTGACAGTGTGAGAAAGAGGTATGAATCGACCAAGAAAGCTGTTGTAACTTCTGAATAAAGTATACTGCAGTCAGTACATAATGAAATGAATGAGACAGCCACAACCAAACAGTGAAATGTTTGTAATAAAGTACTGAAGCTGGAATGTGTCTGTCCCACAATTTGGATATGTTGCTGTACCCTTGCAATATGGAGATAGTATGGTTGTATGAAATAATGAACATCCACAGTTGTCTAGAGCCATATAAATCAAATGTAGCAGGATGCTGTACCTGAACACAGCCAGATATGAACGTGTATGAATAAAAATGCAATGTATATTAATGTAGCAGTAACAGTCCCATCACCAACATTCCTAAGGTTACATATAGGAAACTGTACTAAGACCTGTAGGGTAAATATATCTGCAGCTACTAGAGATGTACAGCATATGTATAGGTAGTTGAAGTTGTTAATGAAATATTTCTTCACCCTACCCTATATTCACAAATAATGCCATTCCACAACAAACTGGGTATGTGTATTCACAATTAATTCCTATGGACATTTGTCCTGTTGGTTCAAACATATTTGCACGTACGTTGATGCATGTGCCCTGTTCACATATCCAAACCTGATGGCCTGTTGCCATCAATCAACCCTGCATGCTGTTGGATTGTGTACTGTTGTTCAAAATATGCATGTGTTATGCTTGCTGTTCAATGTTTGGAATTCATGGGTGTTTGGTTAATGGGAATACTGTTGCATGCTGTTACAACTAATTTTGAATGGTATTGTTTGTTACTAACCCAAAATGTCATAAAATATTGTTAAACATAGGACAACAGGGAAGGCGGGTTCCAGCGGACCCACCTTTCCCACCTCAGCTGGTGAGTGCACCTGGCACTAGTGCCCAGGCCGGAACCTCCTCCGGTGGCCCTGTGCCACCTACGGGTGGAAGCGCTGCAGGGGATGGGGCTCGTCCCCCCTCTGCAAGCGTGGCCGGAGGAGACCGTCCACTCACCCTCCAAAGTGTCCGGTCTGTGGTGCGTAGCGAGATCAGGCATTCTGTGCTTGAACCCCTACACCAGCTTGAGGCTCGGGTGGCGCAACTCACGGGTGTGCCTGCTGCCCGTCCTACACAGACCCCAGCACAGCCCTGTCCTGGGCTGTGAAGGCGCAGTGGCAACTGCCCATGGGTGGGGATCTCAGTTCCACTGTTGCCATCTGTGGGCTCATGGGCTCGCGATATCCAAACATCCGTCCCCATCAACTGTGTTTCCCCCCCACGTGTCATACTCCGCCCCTGTATGCGTCTTGTTTGTCTTGTCTGTTAACCTCCCCTACCTACCTGCCCAAATATACCTACTTCCTGTACCTCACATTCCACTCTAACCTGAAAAAAAAATAAAAAAGGGCACTCTGTTCCTGCAAAAAAATTACGCCCCATACATAGCTGCCCATTTTGCAGACATGTCTGCTGGACATGTGAACTGGTAATTACAACTGGCTGTACAACATATTTTGTTGTCCTCACCCCTCTCGCAGGGGTGGAAGGTTTCAAATTTTACACCAAATTACATACATATGCACAGCTGTTGCTGATAAAGAAATGGGCAGCTATGGGCCTTTCCTACATCCTTCCTGCAAATCCCGAGCTTGTTTTCCTACTGTCCTACCCTCTTTGTGCCCCCTTTTTCACCACTTTCCTATCTCTCCATTTTCTTTTCTTTAAAGAAATTAGCGCGGGTGTGTGCAAGAGTAAGCACTTATAAGCAGTAGTAAGCGGCTGTGCGCTTGTGTGCGCTTAGCTAAGCGTGTGTGTGCGAAGCTAAGCGACAGAGCGCATGCGTGAGCTCTGCGCAAACCAGCGCTAACCCGCTTACAACTGCTTAAAAGTGCCTTAGTCACTCTGAATGACAAGGCCTGTAGTCTGCTCAGTAGCAAAATAAAATTCCTCTGTCAGTCTCGAACCCAGGACCTTGGAAACACTAGTCTGCATGACTTACCACTAAGCCATGACTGATATACAAGAACTTTGTGCTGAAAGCAATATATCATGAAATAGTAGGACCGAATGTAAAGGGAATATAGGAAGGCTATTACACAAAGCTTTTCTTGTATCTTTACTGGCAATTCTTGTGGATTTGTATAACTTTAGTGTGAGAAGAGAAACAGCCATGCTAGTCGGCAGCTAATAGGTAATAATGTGACAGTAGCACCTTGCAAACCACACACACTATCAGAGCAGGATAAACACTGTCATATTTGAATAGGTAAGAGGCCAGACCTCGCAACTGTGACTGATTTACAGGGATGTCCCTGATTTGAAAACAAATGTGAACTGTGCCCCACTGACTCCCTGTGAAATGTACTAACAGTAGGCAGAAAGGTGTGGAATCCCACGTAATGGTAACTGTCAATTACTGAAAGTATGCACTACTTGCATGTCAGAAATGGTGTAGTAATACATATGCTCAAAATACCCCACAGTCACAACTGCAGAATATCTGAAATATATCACGGGTGTATCCCACTGATATGTACCATTCCCTGAGGCTGATAAAAGATACACCTGAGAGTATCTGAGGCCTGCAAGTGTCACAAACTCACGGGCATATCATTCTGTCTGCTGTCACACACTCTGTGAATAGCTGTAGAATAGCTTCCACAAGTACACCCGCATGTAGGTGTACAACCCACAAATATCAAAGGATGTAGCCAACTAATAAAATAAGGACAGTATAGCAGTTTACAAGCGCTGCATGTGCCTGCTATCCATAACTGTTAGTACAAAGTACAAGGCCCCACTACTGCTCAGCAGCAAAATAAAATACCCTTGTAGGTGTCAAGCCCCACACCTTGGCCAGACCAGACTGCATGCAGTACCACCAAACCACACCAAACATATAAGGAATTGCTGCTGAAAGAAATATAGCAAGCATTACAAGGAGTGAATGTAAATGGAAAATAGGAAAGCCATAGCAACACATTCCAGTAAAGACACCTAGCAGGCATTCAAGGAGTGAATGTAAAGGCCAAATAGTGAAGCCATAGCAGCAAATTGCAAGAGCCACTGCTGTATACCAGTTAATCCACAAGTCCCACAGGAAAGCACATACTTCCATTTAAACAGTATTAGTATTATTAGGTGTCAGTTAACATACACACTGAGAAGAATGAACTGGAGGAAGCAATAGTCAGGTTTCAGTACAACATGCATTTCAGTGCCTACAACACAGCCTGAAATATGAGACATACCAACCTTTACACTCACAGAACAGTGTCCACAGCATACCAGCATGGTCCCCACCTTGAAAATCTGAAAGGGCTACGCCTACCTAACCTAACATTTTATAGCACTGTCCTGAAATCACAGTGAGAACTGCAATTACCATACAGCAGGCTGCATGCAATTAGTAAATGCTGGCTAACAATTGGTGCAGAGGCCATCACATGCACATGTGCATATACCTACAAAAGCAGCCTGTACTCCTAGTCCACACATGCAATACTTTCATTGCAACATCCGGAGGGAGAGACAGAGAGAGAGAGAGAGAGAGACAAAGAGACAAAGAGAGGCACAAAAAATAAAAATAAAAACCAGCAAGCTAACCAGCAGCAGGCCAACAAGCAGCAAGCCATCACAAACAGCAGTGACAAACAAAGGTAATATAAACTAATAATCTAATAGTCTACATACCGTGAACCCTCCATATGTGTTAGCAATCTGTATCTATATATATATATCTATGAAGATGTGCATAGGGCAGGGGACATACTGCAACTGTTAGTGAAGGCTGGACATACATATGTATTTGAAGGTTGCTATGTGCACATATCAATGTAGGTTGTAGTACAATGTAGGTTGTACAGTAATGGATGTTTAGCAGTATGTTAGTGTGTGTATTTGTATGTGTAAATAAAAAAGTATATATATGTACTATATGTATATGTATGTATATTTATATATGTATGTATATATATATATATATATATATATATATATATATATATATATATATATATATAATATGCATATATGTGTACATAGAGAGGGATGTATAAATAGACATATACAGACAGAATATGTATATACATATATATGTAATAGACACATACATATATAGATATATATAGATACATACACATATACAGACAGATATGAATGTCTAGAGATATGTATGTATATGAATATCTCTCTCTCTCTCTCTCTCTCTCTATATATATATATATATATATATATATATATATATATATATATATATATAATCTACTGAGAGAGGCACATGTGTGCAGATGTAGTGCAACAGGTGCCTGGTGGCAAAGGCATGGACTGAACACCAGTGTGGATACTGGAGTGCCATACCCCATTCCAAAACACTTACACCACTAACCACCACATAGGTGGTTGCCTGCCTACTACTGGATGTGTCAGGAGGGAACATGGGAAACAAGTGTACAATAGCCTTCCCTTTGATATTCACAGTGGCACACTAGTCTTGTAATTCCTGTACATGGTACGTGTCAGCACAAATGGTGTGTCAGCTAGGGAAATGTAGGTTACTGTACCCCTCTACACCTCACAATGTCCTACACGGTATGTACCTCCCATGACAACTACAGAAAGGGAGAAGGACACAGTCATACCTAACAAACAGTGATAATGCCCTCAAACACATTACCTATGCAGAGTGACTGACAAAACCACAGATAGAGTGCCTTTCATACTACCTACACAGAGGTTACCACTGCTGGATATACATAGTTAAGTCACACCCATAACAGTTGTCCAACAACCATGGTAACACCTCACAATATCCCCAGCCTAAATGACCTATGTCTGTCATCCTTGGCACCGCAGTAAAGAGCACATGGTGGAGGTACAGGTTCCTACCCACAAATAAGCCATACCCTGTAGTAAACCACCCAGCATTAGGAAGCAAGGCTCCTCATTAGTAGATGTCACACATACCCCTGTTGAATGTTATGCAGATAGGTAATATGCCATAAGAGTCACACTGTGTAACTATTTGACAGAAGCAAGTACAATCACATTACATGTGTCCCAAGGGGCAGGGTAGCATAACAGTATGCTGCTGTAGGCACAGGGCCAATAGCATACTACCTACCTATGACACAATGCACACACACATGTACTCATTGCAATACCAACTATGTGAGGTGGAATGAGTGTGCCACTGACTGTGTGCAAGGTCTGTAATGGTGTGATTGCTCAGCATGACTTTGTGTCTGTCATGGTAGTGTGTGTCCTTGGTGTGAGGCCAGAGAAAGATGCATCAGGTATTGGGATACAAACATACTACATTGCCATATGTTGTGCTGTGGTTCCCTGTATGTGACTGTGGTGTAGGTAGGGGTATGGCCACAAAGACTAGGGTGCATTACCATTAAGATGTTTACTGTGCATTGCATGCATTGCATGGGTTGACAATGTTCCCCATCCATTACCTTGATACAAACCCCCAGTGTGAGGTTGTGCACTGGACCTCAAATAGTGTGCCGACTGCTGGTGTATACTAGTTTGTTGTATGGAGTGTGCCAGGCACTGTCACACAGTTGTTGGCTGAGCACTGAAATGTGGTCATTTACATGTGTATCCAATAGACAGACAGATGCTATATATGGCAGTTCAGTGATATCACTACAGTAGAGCATTATGTGTGCCATATCACTTGCTCACATATTTTTCTTTTCCTTCCAGGGCGATAGTGCACCAGTGCAACCCCACATACTCTGCTGCAGAGGAAGAGGAGATACACCAGAGCCTGGTGCGGGATTTTGCCACACTCTTTTCCCGCACCAGCCAGAACCAGGAGAGGGCTGCACTGTGGCAAGACCTTGTCCGTCAGGTAAATGACACAGGCATGCATAACCGGACATATGAGCAGGTACGCCATCACTGCAGTGATTTAATTAGAAATGTCCGTCAGCATGCGTCTGATATCCACAGGCAACAGCTTGCCATAGGTGGTGGGGCGGCTATACACCCCCCCTCACCAGACTGGAGGGGCTCCTCCTAAGTGCTGTGGCTCCAGCCCAACAACAACAACATCTGCAGACATGTGTAATGATGGAGGCTGGAGCCACCCAGCATGTGGACTTGGAGCGTGCAGGTAACATGCCATATCTATAGTTGACTGTTCTCTACACTGGTAGTTTATGCATGTGTGAGGTGTGTACTGTGTTTGTAGCTGTTATCCTGGTAATTATTGTGCAAGAGTGATATTCTCAATATCAGCAGTAGACCTGTGAAAGCCAACTGTTGTACTACTGAACTGTATCATACTCACAGTATCAATGGCACAGTTGTGCCCACTGACAATAAATGTCTTATTTGTGCAGGTCCCTCTGGTGTAACAGCAAGACAGCCAATCCATGCTGGTGAGTGTGTAATAACAATACTTTTAATACTAATGATAATAATAGTAATAATACCCTCAAACAGTATTGCTATGTGTTTCATTGCAGGTATGTTTGTGTCTGTGTGTTTGTATCTCATGTACTGAGGAGTGTGCATGTGCGCATGTGCACATGTGCCCATGTGCGCATGTGCCCATGTGCATCTGTGCGTCTGTGGTAACATTGTGTACACATTGTAAACTGTGTGTTCCTGTCTTCCTCTCACAGGTTCTGGTGTTGCTCTGGTGGTGTGCAGCAGGGAACCTGAATCCGCTGCTGGGGATAGTGATAATGATGATACATGTGTAATGGCACAGGGAGGTGTGCCAGGGTCCGTTGTTGGTCAGCCAATCGACAGTACACAGCAGTCAACCCCATCAATGGGCACAGTCATCCTGCCAATACATCCATTGTCACCAATGTCCTTAGGTGATGGACAGCATACAGTGGGCACTGACCAGGGTAATGTGGTATCAGTGGCACATGCATCCGCTCACAGCAGCCATGGCCAGAGTCCTGACATGGTACCACACAGGCAGATGTTCAGGGGTTCTTGTGGGAGCATCCGTGGTTGTACTGCCCCTGTCAGACGTGCCCACAGAGGTCTTTCAACCTCAGCTATGTTCCGGGCTGTAATGCAGGCACAGGCACGTATGGAACGGTACACCAGACAGGGTCTGAGGGAGCTGAGAGCAGATCGCACTGCTATGAATGACACTATGCGTGATGTTGCGGCTGCCATCCGTAATTTCACCGAGGTCATTGACAGACGTTGGGGGGGGGCACATTAGATCTGTTCCACAACTACATGTCCATGAGCCAGGGCAATGCAGGACGGTTGATGGCGTCGACGTGGACACATGCCAGCAACATCAGCAGCTGGCAGTCGTCGCGGACGACAACAAACCCGTGGCCGCTCTCATAGTGCCAGCACCAGCCCCAGCAATGCTGGGTCTGTGCTGTCATCAGACCGCCCTAGGAGACCACGTGCATGTGGCTCTGGACAGTCTCAGCAGGGACATTTCTCCAGTCATCAACCAACTGCTTCTGATGACAGTACCCAGTCTGGCTTAGTACCTGATACTGTCTGTAGCACCCCTGCCAGGCACAGGTACCGTTGTCCGTGGCCAGAGACAGTGATCTGTATGACCTGGCAGGTACAGTCTGTGGCTGTCCACAAACACGCGTATATGGCAGCCACGAGGTGGAACTGTGTGCATGCATACACACATGCATAATGCTAACACCTAGGGCTAACACATACACGCACACACTGCATCAACATTGACCCATCTTGTACTGTTGTCCCTCACTAACACACACACACACACACACACACACATACATGTCGATTGGTTGTATCAGTGGCAGACTCAGGCATACCAAGTACACACCCTGTGCATATGATGAAACTGTGCCACCTCTTGCAATCTGTAACATTGATGCAGGAACAGGTTAACATGGTGCTGATGCACAGGGTGACTACATAGAAGTGTAGTAATATTATCATGTTGTCAACAGTACAGTGTAATGATATCATTGTGGGTATATCCCAGCATGCCTGATGCATTAACAGTATGACTGTCATTGTATTGTTTGGTACACCACTATTAATTACCATAGTGTAATGTCTGCACATATTTGCATTCTGGTGGTAAGGCTGAAAACAGAAGGCCACCTACATAGGTAGCACAGGGGATAAGAAAATGGAAGTAATGATACTCAATGACGGACATGTAAACCTCAAGATGCATGCAGTCCAAACTCTACTCTGCATGGAGAATGTTGATATCTGTGCAGTAATAGACAACAGGTTCAAGACTCCCAAGAGCACCCTAGCACTACCAGGTTACACCTCATACCATGCTTGACATCCCCAAAACACGGAACTAACTATGACAGGAGGGTGAGTCTCATTAAATGTCAAGGATACTGTGGTGGCAGGACAGGTAGCTTACATCCTTCTAAGTTGGGAACTGCTGATTGAGGGCTCAGTGTCTGTTATTCTAAATGTGTATTAGTTCTGGTTTAAGCACTTGGGCTTCAGGCCAGTTATTTTACATTACGAAGGTTCATGGTCTGCACTCTTGTGGGAGGAGAGGCTGGACTCTGCCCGTCTGAGCATGGAATTACTGGCTAAAGGCTTATAGTGCCTGCATATTTTAACTGTTTCTTACTGAAATTGGTACACCTTGTTTGCTGTAGCATAGACTAGATCCAGGCCTGCTGAATGCAGCTTTGTTTGTATGCTTGTTTGCTTGTTATTTCCCTGAAACACTAATTCCACCTGAAACGCAGCTTTTCAGTGCTTCTGTGGATCCCTAGTGACATCTGCATTGCTTACTGTACTTATTTCCTTGTTTCACTTGAAAGAAAGTTACTGTTTGCCATTTTTGCATTTAAGTTACCTGTAACACATTGCATTTGAGTTACCTGGCACTTGCTCACTAAAGCATTTATATATGCCAGCAAAAACAAATTAAAAGCACTACACCCTCACAAACTCACCTTGAGTACCTTGTTCCCCATTGGCCGTTTTTGTTGTCAATTATAAAGGAATTCCCAATACTATTCTAGCATGTCCAAAGGTCAGTTGTCAATCTCCTCACCGGTCCAGCTGGTGAATCTGGGAATCTTGAGGCAATGTTACAACTGCCTCATGTACACAGACAACCCTCTCCTCCCCCCAATAAATTCCAACACATGTGAGAGATGCAACCATACAGCCAAACTGGAGGCTAAGCTCTCTCAACTCAGTACTGGCGAAACCTGTCAGGAGGAGAAGGAAACCACAGTCACTCCAATTCCAGTCTCACATAGACCTACCACGACAGCAATCCAAACACATAAACACACAAAAACATACTCGGAGTCTCTAAATAAAAATCTGCCTAAGCAGCAGAGACCTCCAAAGCAGACACCCAAGCAACTGCTACCCCAGAACAGACCACGTGCAACACATAGCTCACAAAGCCAGTGTGCCGAACAGTCACAGCCCTTAAGGCTAAACAACACACCTGATACACTTGTAATAGGTGACTCTATCGTCAGGCACACTGACGTCCCGCTCACCAGGCTGAACAAGGAGAAGGTCACGGTGAGATGCCTGTCGGGCACCATGATCCGCCACATAACACAAGCACACAGGTCACTCCAAGGCAAGTACAAATATGACTCAGTCATTGTCCATGCCAGTGTGAATGACCGGAGATGTATCTCCCTGGACTACATGAGACATAGAGGAGCTCTCTGAGCATGTGGCCCAGGCTGGCATGACCCTAACCTTGAGTAGCATCTTACCCTCACCAAGAATGATACCACAATATGAAGACAAGATGATCAATTTCAACAATTGGCTTAAGTTTCGGTGTCACTCAAAGGGGATCCAATGCCTGTCAGCCTGGGATGACATGCTCGACAAGCCATGATGCTTTGCTAGGGACGGCTTGCACCTGTCACCCTTGGGCTTTCGGATATTGGCAAAGGCTCTTGCTACCCCCATAGTGCGTTTTTTAGGCAAGGCTCAAAAGACAAAACCACCTCCATAGGTATCACAAGGGATAGGAAACTAATAGTAATGCTACTCAACGCCAGCAGTGTAAACCTCAAGATGCATGCACTGGAAACTGTCCTTAGCATGGAGAACATCAATATCTGTGCAGTAACAGAATCCTGGTTCAAGTCTCCCAAGAGCACACCAGCACTGCTAGGTTATACCTCATACCATGCCTGTCGGCCCCAAAACTTGCACCGAACCAGAACAGGAGGAGGAGTATCAATATTCGTCAAAGATACACACACCTCCAAGTTGGTGGCACAGCACGAAGCATCAGAGACTATCCATGTGCAACTAACAGTGGGTAAAACTGCCTTCCAGTTTATAGCCTGGCACACACCACCCTCCCAAACCCAGGAACCCCACTTGGCCTTCCTGAGAACACTGGAAATATGAAGGTCTCTCCAAACACCATTATATTGGGGGACTTCAACTACCCAAACATAGACTGGGAGCATTACTCTAGATCCAACACACTAGCTCAAAGGTTCCTAGCATTTATACACTCAAATGCTATGGAACAACTTGTTATCACTCCCACAAGAGGGGGAAACATACAGGACCTGATCATCACCAACATGGGGACTCTATACTCCAGACCAGAAGTGTACTCCTCACTGGTAAGATCAGACCATAAACTAATCTCACTGGATATTCACATCCCAACCCCACCCCCTGCCCACAAAACCACAGTGTAAAACTTCTCTACAGCAAATTCCACACCCCTCAAAACCGAAGTGGAATCCTTCAAAGCCCCCGGGCCTGTGGAAAATGCGGCCCAGACCACAGAATCCTTTATAAACGCATTCTATGAACACCTTCAGGAATGCATGGATCATGCAATCCCAAAGAAAAACAAGACCCAGTCCTCCAAAGGCAGATGTCCCGTCTGGTGGACCACAACCATAAACAAACTATACAATAGAAGGAGGCAGCTACTACATGATGGAGCAAAATCCCAAAAAGGGAAGGCATCTCTGTTCAGTGTTAACCAAAATACTACGGGCACTCATAAAATCGTCTAAGGCCAGCTTCGAGAGAAGAAATGCACAGGACACCAAGGATAATCACAAGGCTTTCTTTAGTTATGTTAGGAACCTGGGTGGGAATTCCCAGATATGCTCAGAATTAGTCCAAAATTACAAAAAACTACACCGAACCCACAGACATTGCCAACATCCTAGCTGACAGGTTCAGCGCAAACTTCTCCCCCCTCCCCACCAGAAGGGCAAATATCTATCCCAGCAGAGTGCTGCCCCCCTGACATCTCAGATACTCAGGTAAGAGCCGCCCTCTCCAAAGCAAATAACACAGCATCAATGGGACCAGACGGTGTCCCGGGCTGCGTCCTACATGAACTCCAAGATGAGCTAAACCCAAACATAAAACTACTGTTCAATCTCAGCCTTACCACAGGATATGTACCCAAAGAGTGGCGTACAGCAACAGTGGTCCCTCTACACAAAGGTGGTGCCTCAACGGATCCTGTAAACTATCGCCCCATAAGCCTGACTAGCTTGGTCTGCAAAGCTATGGAAAGGATCATCATGGACCTCATACATACAGATATTGGGGACCTACAGACACTGGATTCTACCCAGTTTGGCTTTAAGGGCAGATCCTGCCTCTTAAACCTGGTTGATTTCTTTGAAACAGTCACCAAGGCCACTGACAAGGGGAAGGTGGTCCACACAGCCTACCTGGACCTCGCAAAAGCCTTCGATACAATACCCCACTCTGGCATTATAGATAAGCTCACCAGCTTAAATATAAACCCCTATGTCACTAGATAGGTTGCAAACTAGCTCAAGGACAGAACCCACATGGTTAGAATTGCTGGAGCCATGTCAGACTCCAAACCAGTTACAAGTGGCGTCCCACAAGGCTCAGTCCTGGGACCTCTCCTGTTCGGTATATATTTCTCGGAGGTACAGGCCAACACGGACGGACTGTGGCTGACCAAGTTCGCGGATGACTGCAAACTGGGTGCTATAATTGACTCTCCAGCCGACACAACCATCCTCCAAAAGGGCCTCATAGAAACAGACAACTGGTGCCAGAGCCATGGCCTCAAGCTAAATGCCACAAAGTGTATAGTCATCCCCTTTGGCAAACACAAAGTGGCCACAAATGACCACATAGGTGGTAATCCATTACGTACGGAAGAAGTAATTATGGACATGGGGACTGAAGTTGATAGCAATCTCTCATTTGACGACCACGTGGCCAAAGCAGTTAGAAAAACATTTTATATAGCCCACCTAATCATGACAGGATTCACATCTAGATCAGGGGAGGTCATCGTGCCTCTTTACTCATCCCTCATCAGGACCACAATTGAGTACAATGCCCCTTTTGGGATTTACCTTACCAGACAACTGCAGCAACTGGAAAGACCACAAAAGTACCTCACCAAGAGGATCAAAGGGCACAAACAGATGCCATATGCTGCCCGGTTAACATAACTCCATACTCAGTAGCATACCGCCTGCTCAGAGGCGATCTGTGCCAGACGTATAATGCCATGTCCAACCCGGAAGTAATGGACATTCTGCACCTCAGAAAATCCAAATCCCATCGAGCTACGCACTCGAGAGACTTGAACCTCAGCACTGACATCAATAGGACATGCTGGAGGGACAGATTCATAACCCAGTGGCTCCCTTCACTCTGGAATAAAATCCCAGTCCAGGTTAGGCAGAGTCCCTCATTGACTCTCTTCAACAGGAATCATGATGAGTGGATGGGGGATCGTAGGTGTACCCCGGGTATCACTTCTGTGTCAATGTTAGACAGAGGCACAGTATACTAATCTCAGAAAAGGGTATAGCAACATTAATCTAAAATGGGTGGCGAAAGACAAACACACTCTGGCTTGGCTTATAAATGCCCTAGGGCAGATAGCCTAGTATGAACCTATGAACCTATACCCACACCCCCAGGTTGTTGCCACAGTGTGACGCATCACAGACTATCCACATGCAACTAACAGTGGGTTAAACTGACTTCCAGTTCATAGCCTGCTACAGACCACCCTCCTAAACCCAGGTAACCCACTTGGCCTACTTAAGAATACATGAATATGTGCAGGTGTCTCCAAACAACAGTATATTGGGCAGCTTCATTTACCCACACATAGACTGGGAGCATTAATGTAGCTCCAACACCCTAGGTGAAAGGTTCCTAGAATCCATACACTCAATTGCTATGGAACAACTTGTTACCACTCCCACAAGAGGGGAAAACATGCTGCACCTGATCATCACCAACATGTGGACTATATGCTCCAGACCAAAAGTGTATCCCTCGCTGGTAAGATGACACCATAGACTACTCTCACTGTATATTCACATACCAACCGCAGCCCCTGCACAGAAAACCACAGTCAAAAAAGTTGTGTAATGCAAATTCCATGTATTCACATGAGGCAGGCTTCACACATGGGTACTAGTTAAGGTCACAGGTACATATGTCTATGTGGCACACACATACCGCATGTGTGCATTGACATTACTGATATAATCTATGTCATACAATATTAAGAGCAACACCCCACACACATGGACAAACTGTGTGACAAAAACACACACATGGCATTTGTAGGATTCAAACCCCTACCTAACTATGTTATGACACTTGAGAGAGACGCATTAGCAGTGTGTGCTATTCGCATTACTGGGAGGTTTCCCTTCTCCTGCTATACTTATAGGGTGCTGACATCATCAGTGTTTAGAAAGAGGAATGTGCATCATGTAGTGTGTTCTTCTGGTTGCCAAAAGGGACATTTCTTTCACACAGAATTGCACACACACTAACCCCACTCACCCAAACACACACACACACACACACACACACACACACACACACACACACACACACACACACACTGAGCATTTGCGGGATTCAAACCCCTACCTAACTATGTTATGACACTTGAGAGAGACGCATTAGCAGAGCGCTATTCGCATTACTGGGAGGTTTCCCTTCTCCTGCTATACTTATAGGGTGCTGACATCATCAGTGTTTAGAAAGAGGAATGTGCATCATGTAGTGTGTTCTTCTAGTTGCCAAAAGGGACATTTCTTTCACACAGAATTGCACACACACTCACACACACACACACACACACACACACACACACACACACACACACACACACACACACACACACACACTGAGCATTTGCAGGATTCAAACCCCTACCTAACTATGTTATGACACTTGAGAGAGACGCATTAGCAGAGCGCTATTCGCATTACTGGGAGGTTTCCCTTCTCCTGCTATACTTATAGGGTGCTGACATCATCAGTGTTTAGAAAGAGGAATGTGCATCATGTAGTGTGTTCTTCTAGTTGCCAAAAGGGACATTTCTTTCACACAGAATTGCACACACACTAACCCCCAAACACACACACACACACACACACACACACACACACACACACTGAGCATTTGCAGGATTCAAACCCCTACCTAACTATGTTATGACACTTGAGAGAGACACATTAGCAGAGCGCGCTATTCGCATTACTGGGAGGTTTCCTTCTCCTGCTATACTTATAGGGTGCTGACATCATCAGTGTTTAGAAAGAGGAATGTGCATCATGTAGTGTGTTCTTCTAGTTGCCAAAAGGGACATTTCTTTCACACAGAATTGCACACACACACACCCAAACACACACACACACACACACACACACACACACACACACACACTGAGCATTTGCAGGATTCAAACCCCTACCTAACTATGTTATGACACTTGAGAGAGACGCATTAGCAGAGCGCGCTATTCGCATTACTGGGAGGTTTCCCTTCTCCTGCTATACTTATAGGGTGCTGACATCATCAGTGTTTAGAAAGAGGAATGTGCATCATGTAGTGTGTTCTTCTAGTTGCCAAAAGGGACATTTCTTTCACACAGAATTGCACACACACTAACCCCCCCCCCAAACACACACACACACACACACACACACACACACACACACACACACACACACACACACACACACACACACACACACACAGCATTTGCAGGATTCAAACCCCTACCTAACTATGTTATGACACTTGAGAGAGACACATTAGCGGAGCGCGCTATTCGCATTACTGGGAGGTTTCCCTTCTCCTGCTATACTTATAGGGTGCTGACATCATCAGTGTTTAGAAAGAGGAATGTGCATCATGTAGTGTGTTCTTCTAGTTGCCAAGAGGGACATTTCTTTCACACAGAATTGCACACACACTAACCCCCCCCAAACACACACACACACACACACACACACACACACACACACTGAGCATTTGCAGGATTCAAACCCCTACCTAACTGTTATGACACTTGAGAGAGACGCATTAGCAGAGCGCGCTATTCGCATTACTGGGAGGTTTCCCTTCTCCTGCTATACTTATAGGGTGCTGACATCATCAGTGTTTAGAAAGAGGAATGTGCATCATGTAGTGTGTTCTTCTAGTTGCCAAAAGGGACATTTCTTTCAAACAAAATTGCACACACACTAACCCCCCATCCCCAATCACACACACACACACACACACACACACACACACACACACACACACACACACACACACTGTGCATTTGCAGGATTCAAACCCCTACCTAACTATATTATGACACTTGAGAGAGACGCATTAGCGGAGCGCGCTATTCGAATTACTGGGCATCTGTTCTTCTCCTGCAGTATTTATAGAGTGCTGACATCATTATTTATAAAGAGGTATGTACATCTATTACTATCTGCCAGTTAGGGGGATAGCATATATATGCATTAACAGCTACTTCGGGGTCACATATGCACATCAGCACTGCCAGGTTATGTTTTATACAATGCTTCGTGACCACAGGACCTGTAACACACAACACAACCAGTTCAGACCACCCCTCCCATATCCAGGAACCACACTTTGCTTCCCTGGGAACAGTGTAGGATATGAAGGTGTTTACATACACCATTACAGTGGTTAACTTCAGGTACAGGTATGTTGAGTGGGGGAATTACTCAGGCCTCAACAACATCACCCTACAGCCACTACAATTTGTGAATCTATGTGCTATGGCAGGACCACTCACCACAGCCACAAGGGGGAATACATATTGGACCTGACCATCTGCAACATGGGGACTCTATGTTCCACACCAGAGGTAGACCACCATTGTTAATATCTGACCATACCCAACTTTCCCTGGACATCCATATCCCATCCCCACCCTCAGGCAAGGAAGTCACTGCAAACAAAGTATTTATCAAAAGCAGACTTTGCACTTGTGAAGACTGGGGTGGAAGACTTCAAAGGACCCATGCTGGGGGATTATACAGGACACTCTGCATAATCCTTGACAATTGCATTCTATGAGCATCTGGAAGGTTTGCATTGATCATGCTATCCCAAATAAACCCAAGACTCCTCCACAACAGACCACCTGTCTGGTGTACACCAGCCATATATAAGCTGTACAACAGAAGGAGGGAGCTAATACATTACAGAGCAATATCCCACAGAGGGAGGACGTCTCTGAACAGTATTGGCACGACACTTCAATCCCTCAAAATCATCACGTCAAAGTGTTGACAGTGAAATTGTCCAGACACTGCAGATAAGGCTCCCCTCAGTCTGTAATTGACGCCCAATTACTGTTACAAGTCCTTGCCAACCCTCTTCCAGCAAACACCAGCCACATAGATGTGACATTGCAAATTCAACCCCTGGGATCTCCACCGTGTCCCTGCTTGATGGAGGCACAGCACACTAGCCTTAAACAGTGCCTTCTGTGACCTACTTTACAGAGGCACAGTAGCCTACTGTACTGGGGAGGCAGATGCCAAACACACTCTGGCTAAGTTTGTATTCCCTAGGGCAAACAGCCTAGTATTGACCTCTACACCCATATGTTTAATTTTCAGATGCACAATATTTGTTGCTGATAAACTGTTTGCAGGTCTTTATTGCCATAGCATTCCCTGTTTCTATGAACAACTTGTGTATCTGTGGAAGATGTTTGAATATGAGAGGGATCCACTATTTAACTTATGTCTCTGTAGTCATTTAACTGTGTGCACTGGGCAGATTGCTGTATTGTGGGAGGTTCCTGGATTAACACATACAAATACCAGATATGTGTGGCCAACTGCTAAACTGAGACATGGCCTAAGTGTGTGAGCATGCCCAGTTCAGGCTTTCCATGGCTTGTTGCCTGACATATGTCTCATTTATCAAAGTGTGCGAGCATGCCCAGTGTAAGCTTTCCATATGTTGAAATCTGCAGTCTACCACATTTGTGGTTGTGTGTGAACTTCAACAATATTTCACATTTATAGTTGTGTGTTGGGAGTCATGTTGTGTACTTACTGCCCAACTGCTTTGTGTCTGAACCCAACAGGGATTATACTTTGCCTGCAGGGTTTCTATGGGATAGTTTGCATACAGTTGTCAACATCCTTTCATACTGACCAAACATTTTAATATCGTATAGTGTACTGGTTCAGTACTTTCACTGTGGTGGACAGTATCCTGGGTTTCAGTCCTATCACTGCTTTAAATATTCATAGTGAGCACACCAGACTGGTTAAGGGCCAGTTGTGCACATATGACCATGTTGCATTTTGTTCAGATATGGACTACTTAAACCAGGCTTGTCCAACATTGGTAGTGTATTCCGCAACTTGGGTGGACATTGACAAACACTAGCTATGTGCCCTAGGCCATTTCTAATGCTAGTCAGAGAGTGCGTTTGTCCTTCAACACACATTGTAACTGGAGTTTGCCATGACATATTTCAAGGTTAGTATACTGTGCCTCTGTCTACCTGTGACATAAACAGTGATACCCAGGGTAAACCTACCATCTCCCATCCACTCATCAAGATTCCTTTTGAGGAGAGTCAATGAGGGACTCTCTGGCTAACCTGTACTGGGAGTTTACTCAAGAGTGGAGGGAGCTTCTGGGTTATGGATCAATCACTACAGCATGTCCTATTTATGTCAGTGCTGGGGTTCAGGTCTCTCATGTGCATAGCTCACTGGCATTCAGATTTTACAAGGTGCAGCATGTTCATTGATTCCAGTTTGGACACGGCTTTATACATCAGGCACAGATTGCCTCTGGGCAGGCAGTATGGCACTGTGTGGAGCTGCAGTTCGTTTAATCAGGCAACACATGGCATCTGTTCAAGCTCTTTGATCCTCCTGGTGAGGTACTTTTGGGGTCTTTCCAGTTGCTGGAGGTGTCTGCTGAGGTACATCCCACAGTGGCCATTGTACTCAATTGTGAGGCTGATGAAGGATGACTGAAGAGGCATGATGACCTCCCCTGATCTAGATGTGACTACCTTCATGATTAGGTGGGTATATGGTATGTTTCTGTAACCACTACAGCCAAATGGTTGTCAAATGCAAGATATCTATCAACTTGTGTCCCCAGGTCTCTTATTACTTCTAAAGTACTTAATGGGTTAACACCTATGTGGTAATTGGTGGGCACTTACTGTTTATCCACAGGGGATGACTATACACTTTTCTGCATTTAGCTTGATGACATGGCTCTGGCACCAGTTGTCTGTTTCTATGTGGCCCTTTTGTAGGATGCTTGTGTCAGCTGGAGGGTCAGATATGGTGCCCAGTTTGTAGTCTTCTGCAAACTTGTTCAGACACAGTCCTTCCATGTTGGCCTGTACCTATGGGAAATACATACCAAACAAGGGAGGTCCCAGGACCGAGCCTTGTGGGATGCCAGTTGTAGCTGGTTTGTAGTCTGACATGGCTGCAGCATTTCTGACCATGTCAGTTCTGTCCTTGGGCTGGTTTGCAACCCATCTACTGACATAGGGGTTTATATTTAAGCTGGTGAGCTTATCTATAATGAACACGTGGGGTATTGTATGGAAGGCTTTTGCAAGGTCCAGATAGGCTGTGTGGACCACATTCCCCTCATCAATGGCCTTGATGACTGTTTCAAATTAGTCAAACATGTTTAAGGGGCAGGATCTGCCCTTAAGAAAGCCACGCTGGGTAGGGTCCAGTGTCTGTAGGTCCCCAATATCTTTATTTCTGAGGTCCATGATGATCCTTTCCATAGCTTTGCAGACCAAGCTTGTCAGGATTCTGGGGTGATAATTTGCAGTATCCATTCAGGCACCACCTTTGTGGAGAGGGACCACTGTTGCTGTACACTGCTCTTTGGGTACATATCCTGTGGTAAGGCTGAAATTGAGCAGTAGTGTTATTTGGCGTTCCATTCTTCTTGGAGTTCATGTTGAACACAGCCCAGGACACAATCTCGTACCATTGATGCTGTGTGTTTTGCTTTGAAGATGCTGGCTGTTACCTCAGCATCTGCAATGTCAGGGGGCCAGGACTCTGCTTGGATAGATATTTGGCATTTTGGTGGTGGTGGTGGTGGGGGGGTTTGCACTGAACCCGTCATGTTGGATGTTGGCAATGTGTGTGGGTTTGGTGTATTGTTTGTAATATTTGAGTAATTCAGAGCATATCTGTGAATTCCCACCAAGGTTCCTACCATCAGTTAAGAAAGCCTTGTGATTATCCTTAGTGTCCTGTACAATTTGTATCTTCATAGGTTCATACTAGGCTATCTGCCCTAGGGCATTTATAAGCCTAGCTAGAGTGTGTGTGTGGCTTTCGCCACCCCTTGCTATGTGAATATTATGCCCATTTAGGGTTTACTTTACTGTGCCTTTGTCTAGACGTGACACAGTGATGACCCCCAGTGTAAATCTACGATCTCCCATCCACTCGTCAAGATTCCTGTTGAAGAGAGTCAGTGAGGGGCTCTGCCTAACATGGACTGGGATTCTGTTCCAGAGTGTAGGGAGCCTCTTGGTTATGAATCTGTCCCTCCAGCGCATCCTATTTATTTATGTGTTGAGGTTGAAATCTCTCGCTCTCGTGGCTCTGATGGATTTGGATTTTCTGAGGTGGAGCATGTCCATTAATTCTGGATTGGACATGGCCTTGTACATCGGGCATACATCGCCTCTGAGTAGGCAGTATGTGACTCAGCCGGGCAGCATGTGACAAATGTTTGAGACCCTTTATCCTCTTGGTGAGGTACATTTGAGGTCTTTCTAACTGCTGCAGGTGTCGGGTAAGGTACATCCCAAATGGGGCATTCTACTCAATTATGGGCCTGATAAGAGAAGAGTATAGGGGCACAATGAACTCTCTTGATGTAGATGTGAATCCTTTCATGATAAGGTGGCCAATATAGAAGGTCTTCCTAGCCACCTTGGCAATGTGAGTGTCACATGAGAGGTTACTGTCTACTTGTGTCCCTAGGTCCCCGATTACTTCTTCCGTACGTAATGGATTACCACCTATGTGGTAATTTGTGAGTACCTTGTTTGGTATTTGGAGAGACATTCATACTCTCCAGTGTCTTCAGGAAGGCTGAGTGGGGTTCCTGGGTTTGAGAGGGTGGTCTGTAGCATGCTACAAACTGTACAGCAGTTTTGCCTATGGTTAGTTGCACATGGATGGCCTCCAATGCTTCGTGCATTGTCAGTAACCTGTAGGTGTGGGTATCTTTGCTGAATATGGATACTCCCCCTCCTTTTGTGGTTTGGTCCAGGTTTTGGGGCCGAACAGCATGATATGAGGTATAACCTGGTAGTGCTGGGGTGCTCTCAGGAGCCTTGATGCAGGTTTCCGTCACTGCACAGACATCGATGTTCTCCATACTGGGGAGGGCCTCGAGAGCGTGCATCTTGAGGTTTAGACTTCTGGTGTTGAGCAGCATTACCCTTATGTTTTTTCCACTTATGTTTTCTAGGGAGGTGGGTTTGTCTTTTCAGCCTTGCCTACAAAAGGCACTATGGAGGTGACAAGAGCCTTAGCCAATATCCAGACGCCCAGGGGTGACAGGTGCAAGCCATCCCTGGCAAAGCAGCGTGGCTTGTCAAGCATATCATCCCAAGCAGACAGACACTGGATCCCCTTGGAATGACACCTGTAATTGAGCCAATTGTTAAAGCTGATCATTCTGTGTTTGTACTGTGGCATCATTCTTGGTGAGGGTAGGATGCTGCTCAGGGTCAGGGTCGTACCGGCCTGGGCTACATAATCGGAGAGCCCCTCTATGTCTCTTTTCATGTAGTCCAGGGAGGTACGTCTCAGGTCATTCACACCAGCATGGACAATGACCGAGTCATATTTGTACTTGCTTTGGAGTGACCTGCGTGCTTGTGTTATGTGGCAGATTGTAGCAGCCTACAGGCGGCTTACTGTACCCTTTTCCTTGTTCAGTCTGGTGAGCGAGACATCAGTGTGTCTGACTATGGAGTCACCTATTACAAGTGTATCAGGCATGTTGTTTGTCCTTAAGGGCTGTGACTGTTTCGCACACCGACTTTGTGTACTTATGTGTTGCATGTGCTATGTTTGGAGGTAGTGGTTGCTTGGGTGTCTGCTTTGGAGGCCTCTGTTGATGTGGTGGATTTTTAATTAGAGCCTCTGGGAATGTTTTTGTGTGTTTATGTCTTTGGTTTGCAGTTGTGATAGGTCTATGCGAGACTGGGTTTGTGGTGTGTGTGGTTGCCTTCTCCTCCTGACTAGTTTTGACAGTACTGAGTTGAGAGAGCTCAGCCTCCAGTTTGGATAAATGGTTGCATCTCTCACATATATTTGTATTTCTTGGGGGGAGGAGGGGGTTGTCTGTGTACATGGGGCAGGTGTAACATTGCCTCAAGATTCACATATTCAACATGTTGTAGCTGTCCTTAGTGGATTTTATGTGTGGCCATATTTTATTGCCATAATACTGATCAGAGATTACTTCCCTTTTTGGGATTTGCTCTATCATGTAGTAGCTTCCTCCTTCTCTTGCATGGTTTGGTAATGGCTGGGGTCCACCATGCCAGATGCCTGCGTGTATGGAATTGGGTCTTGGTTTTATTTGGGATTGCATAATCCATGCATTCCTGAAAAGTGTTCATAGAATGCATTTATAAAGGGTTCTAAGGTGTGGCCCATATTTTCCACAGGCACAGGGCCTTTAATGGATTCCACATCAGTTTGGAGGAGTGCAACATTTGCTTTACACATTTTTGTCACTGTGGTTTTCTGCCCAGGGACTGGGGTCAGGATGTGAATATCCAGTGCGATTACTCTATGGTCTGATCTTACCAGTGAGGGATACACTTCTCATCTGGCCATAGAGTACCCATTTTGCTGATTATCACATCCAGTATGCTTACCCCTCTTGTGGGAGTGGTAAGTTGTTCCTGAGTATTTTGGTTTATGAATTCTAGGAACCTTTGGTCTAGGGTGTTGGAGCTAGAATAATGCTCCCAGTCTATGTTTGAGTATTTTCAGTCACCCAATATAATGTTGTTTGGAGAGCTTGATATTTTCATGTGTTCCGACGTAGGCCAAGTGCAGTTCCTGGCGTTAGGAGGATAGTCTGTAGCAGGCTACAAACTGGGAGGCAGTTTTAGCCACTGTTACTTGACCGTGGATAGTCCATGCTGCTTCTTGTTGTGGTACCAACATGGGGGTGTGGTTATCCTTGACAATTATTGCTAGTCACCCTCCTTTTGTAGTTTGTTCCATGTTTTGGGGCTGTAAAGCACGGTATGGAGGTGTAACCTGGTAGTGTTAGGGTGCTCTTGTGAGCCTTGACCCAGTTTTCTGTTACAGAACAGATATCAACATTATCCATGCTGAGGGGAGTTTAGACTGCATGCATCTTGCAGTTGAGACTTCTGGCATTGGGTAGCATTACGTCTAGGTTCTTATCCCTTGTGAGACCTATGGAGGTGGGTTTGTGTTTTGAGCCTTACCTATTCAAGGCACGGTGGGGGTGACAACAGTCTTTGCCAGTATCCAAAAGGCCAGGAGTGATAAGTGCATGCCATCCCTAGCAGGTGGAGCATTGTGTCTTGCTCAGCATGTCATCCCTGGCTGGCACGCATTGGATCTCCTTTGACTAACAGCAATACTTATGCCAATTATTGCAATTGATCATCTCATCTTCATATTGTGGCATCATGCTTGGTGAGGGTAGGATGTTAGTCAGGGTCATCAAGTCTGCATATACTACATGGTGTTACATTGCTTAACACATGGCAATCATGCCTCAGGTGGTGCTGCAGGGCTGTCTATGTTGGATGCACATACTGCACTCCCTGTACATGTTTGAAAGCGGGTTGTGTCAACTTAGGCATCCCTTTTACTATATGTGTGAATCAGAGAGAGGTATCATTTCCAGGGTTCGTACTGAGCCAGTGTATGTGCTATGCGTTGCCGCTTTGCCAAGGCCAAGGCATACTGGGCACGCCTCCTTCTGCCTACTGGGGCAGGCTCAGGTTGTTCCTCCTCCGAGTCTCGCTCTGCCTGTGATTGGCTTGGCAATGGTGGGGGGCTGTTTGGCCCAGCCCTATGCTGGTCCTGCTGCAGCTGTTTTCGCAGTATCATATTTTGTAGCATAGCACATACCATGACAATTTGGGTACATGTAGTTGGTGAGTACTGCAAGGCTCCACCAGATGTGTCCAGGCACCGGAACCGTGACTTGAGCAGCCCAAACACACACTCGATCACATTTCGTGTTTGTGCGTGTGCCTCATTATGGCGTTCTTGTTCAGGTGTGTGTGCATTTCTGATGGGTGTCATCAGCCACGGCTCCAGTGCGTAGCCAGCATCCCCCACTAAGTGACCATGTGGGATGTCCCCATTGGCAAATGTCTGGTACAGCTGCGTCAAATGCCAGATATGGGAATCATGGTAGCTTCCAGGGCAGCCAGTACACACATTCATTATTATGCCCTGGGCATCACACACGACCTGGTGGTTGATGGAGGAGAAGCCCTTGCGGTTAATGTAGGCCCTACCCCGCTCACCAGCTGGTGCTTTGATGCGTATATGCGTGCAGTCTATTGCACCCACTACCTCAGGGTATTCCGCTATTTGCTGGCAGAGATGCATATTGCTGGCCAATACCTCATGGGAATTGGGGAAATATACATGATCACAGACATGTGCTGACATGGCATCCAGGAACTGGTGCAGTACCCTGGATGCTGATGCCTGTGATATCCCCATCATATCACCAGTTGGTCTCTGGAAGGTACCTGTTGCTAGTATTCTTAGGCCAACACATACCTTGGTTTCCACTGGGATGGGTTCCCCTCTGTTGGTTCTGTATGTGAGGTGTGGCCTGCACAGCTCAACAATTTGCTGTAGGAGGTCTCTGTCCACTCTGTAGCCCTCCACTATCTCCAGCTCATGTAACCCCTGGTAGGTCACCCTGGGCCTGTACACTCTTCTCCGTCTCCTCACTATGGGTTGTCCAGCAGCATTTGCATAGTCACCACCCTCAGCAAGTTGCATATGTCTCCTTATAACAGCTATGGCAGCCCCTAGCATTTTTGGTCTGAGTGAAGCTTTTTCAGTTTTCACTTCTAATAGCTTACTCCTCTGTTGCAGTGTCTCATGAGAGAAACATTCTGCACTGTTGTTTGCAGAGTTTTAAGTGCTGGGCTGGGCTACTGTTCTGCCTGTGTAATTGCCTGCTTCTGATTGTTTTCGCCTGCTAGCTCTGCCAGTAATCCCTGCTAGCTTCCTACTATTTCTCATGCTTCCCTTTTCCCTTCTGTTTCCTCAGGGGGGAGTGACGCGCATACCAGCAAAAACACTCTCACAGCAGCTAACACGCGCGCACACATGCTTAGACGGCTAGAATATGCTTATTTGGGTTAAAATGCGCGCACACCAGTGCAAACAAGTTTACAGGTTTTAAACAGGCTCCTACATGCTTACTCTGCCTTAAACGCATGCACTCACACTTACACGCACGCACTCTAGCTTACTCGTGCCTACCAGCGCGCACGCCACAAGATGCACCCTGCAAGAAACTTTGGTGTTATCCATAGTGTACACCTTCCATTTCTTGGCTTTCCCATGCCTACTTGTTGACACTCCTCTTTCCATGATGTGTGACTGACATCTTTCACATGCCACTGTGCTCCAATGAGCTGCATTTCTTTCATACATTCCCCCCTGTGATGTCACCTATCTCCTACTCTGTTACTCCCTCTCATCCTACTCCTACACTGCACGGAATGTGCTCATGTAACAGTACGATTCACTATCCTACCACTCATTTACATAGGATTGCCTACTAATGCTTAGTTACACGTCTTAAACTCAGCTTCCCCCCTTAGCAACCCCTACTCGGTGGCCATGTTGTTTTAGCCTGCTATTCCCTTACATTGTAAATTCATGCTTTGCATAAAACCCACCCTTTTTGGGTCTGCTGCTTTCAATTGTATAAATGGTCATTAAGGCCTGGATGGTGTACCGCAACCAACCTAAGTTGCCAAATCAACTCACGAAACTCTAGCTTGGTTTCCCAATCACCCCCTCTCTCATTAGGTGTTACTTCTTCCAGCACCCAAAACTTAAATTCCGGTTGATGGCATACTCTTTAGAGATCATACAAAACACTGTGTATTTTCATTCTTTGATTAATGTGACAGAATGGCTACTTTTTCATAAGCAGTGATATCAGAAGGCATATAGACAGTGTGCATTCATGGTACCTGCTTATTTTCAAATTAAATGTTTCATATTGTCTGTCAGCTTTTTTAATAACAATGCTATAATCTGCATGAAAGCAAAGTGCTTGTGTGCGTGAAAGTAGAATAAGAGTGTGTGTGTGTGTGTGTGTGTGTGTGTGTGTGTGTGTGAGCAATTAGATATCTTGGAAGAAAATGGAGGAGGAGTTCAAACAAGATGTTTGTTGTTTTTGCTGTTGTTGTTCAAGAAGAATTCTCTCCATTCTGCTGTTATTTTTTTTTAAAGTGTACAACGGAGTCTTGGTTCTCCCCCAAGTTTCTTTCTTCTTTTCATTTCATTTTACTTTTCATGTATTACCCAGACCAGTGTACTGCTGTAGAATGAACTATTATTAGCCTTGACCAGACAAATACAATGTAAAAGCATTTTATGACCATGATAACAAGAACAACAAGGAAGACAAAAGTGCTATTGCAAGATAATCTAACATTGGCCTGTTCAGTCACTGCCTCCAGAGAACTCTGAAACATGTGGGTTTCTTTAAATGGGTTTCTTAGTTCACACACTAATTTGAAGAGTTTAACATGAGGTGCATATTCTGGAGCTTAGTTCAGTTATTCAAGAACACCTTGCTTCATCTGGATGGCTTGGGAGAAGGGATGCAGGGGGAGACCTTGTTCCCTGGACGGGTTAGTAAAATGTTGTGTTTGCAAGACAAGCATGTAAAATGGAAATGCTCAAAGCTGGGCTGTTCAGTAGCTGCTGTTGTAGTGACCTTCAGAAGAAAAATGTTCTACAAGCTGGAAGTGGGAAGAAAGGAAAGCACTGTAACAGGAAATGGTTTTCTGCCTACAAACTTATGTGCCACAGATGAGATAAACTAGTAACAGCATGCAGTCTTTTCTGAGCAGTGCTGATGTTAAGCTTCCAGTATGCCAAGATCTACACCTGGTCTTATTTCTGAGTGACAACTTGCAGTGCCAGTTCAGTTCTGCTGAGGGATGAGTCCTGACTGTGACCCAGGCAACCTGGGCTACACTTGTAACCTGGCACACAGAGATGCAGATGGAGGGTAGGAGATGTAACAATATTTTACTGGCTCATCCATCCTGGTATGTGTGTGTTCGGGGGGAGGGGGTCAAGCATAGGATAATAGCCCCACTGGTGTTATGGGAAAGGGGGATTGGTATGCATTCCAAACATACAAATACTTTTGGGTGCACCAGCAGACACTTACAGACTTAATGTCATTACGTCATTGCATGTCAGGTGTGAGCGGCAGGGAATGGGTAGGGCATTAAACAAAAAAAAATTCCTATGACCCTTAGTATGATGCCTCAGTGGGGTTGCACAATAGTGGGAAGAATCTGATGACCTGGGGTTTTCAACACTGAGTAACAGTATCAGTGGCCAAAAAAAAAATTAGACATATCAAAATATTTTTCTGAGGCTGCTCTTTAGCTGTATTCTTAAAACTATTTGTTGTAACGGATTTTTATTTTAAATGCAAACCAATGGTACAGTAATATGTATTGTTGTGAAATGACCCATTTATCTTGCTTCATATGTGATGTGCAAATATAAAATATATATATAGGTATAAATACATAGAAACATATGACTGTGTGTATATGTATTTGTTTTTGTTCCATGCTTAAGGCTGTTCAATGCCAGCCATGTCCACAGTGCTGCCATCCTTTGACTCTCCCACGCTGCGACAGCATTTCAGTCCGACTCTCACTGGAGGGGGGTCCCATTTGACAGAGCTTTGTATGCATGAAAGCTTATGACTGCCCGTGTGTGGATTCTCTGTGTTCATTTTCCTGTACATCTCCACGTGGGACAGTGACAGGTGAGAATCCGACATATTCTGGTGCTCAGTAGGTTTTATAGCTACCCTCCCACAGTGCTAATGCTACATCTGTAGGCTGTGTGGGTAGTGAGATGTGGCCTCACTGAGCTCTAATGCAGCACTCCTCCCTGGTCTGGATTGTTTCAAATCCTGACCTCTACCCGAGTTTGATAGAACAGTCCGCTCATGTTAGCACTCCCCCCACCACCACCACCACCAAAGGATGCATGTCGCCATCATCCCTACTAGTTCCTTCAGAGTCCTGAACTGCTGCTTAATTCTGGTTGTCTGGGCCATACTCTATTCTTCTGTCACCAGAATGACTACATAATAAACCCATATTTTAAATATATGCTGTTGAAAGGGTTTTATTTCTTTGTTTATAATGTTCTTATGGTTATTAGTATTTTTATTTATAACTGTAGTATTTTTTCATCTTGTTCAGGGTGTTATATGTGCCACCTCAGGTCTCCCTGGAAGTGAGACACAAGCTTAGCAGCAATTACCCAGTCAACAAACAGTGAATACAAAAAATGTTTTTTAAACAAAATTCTATTGCCTGACTTTCTGTAAAATTTAAGTCAATTTTAGTGTAATGAATTTAGTTATTGCTAAATAATTTTTCAATCTTAAAAATGTGAGAGCCCACTGCTCACTCATGACGGAAGAGCTAAACACTGGAAAAAATGACAGCAGTGAACACAAAAGCTTAACCAAAAGTCATACTACTTTTCTTGTTTATTTACTTTACTCATTGATTGAGGTTTGAGGCTCTAGGTCTGTGGCCTGTGCTGTGTAAGTAACTGACATGACCCATTTTATTCTTATTTTATTTATTTTTATCCTTTGTTGACCACTTTAGTTCCAATAGGTTAGTAGCCACTTTTCAAACATATGCGACTTTGGTTTAAGATCTCATTCAAAGGACGACATACTCAGGGGTGCAGCATTCACTTACGCTACACTGCAGTCTCAGCTGTTGACTTACCTGATGTGGGAGTAGAACCCACAGCATTCTGAAACAAAGGCGTGAGTGTGCTACATGTTGCACCACCAATGCCATTTACAATAGGAATTTTACATTTTAACATTAAGGACATTCTGACAAAAGTTAGAGGATGTGTACTCTTGTTTTTTGTTTTTTTTGTCAAGGGTGGAGCTGATCACTGGACCTCATTTTGAGTCACAAGCCATTGCCTGAAAGGAGACAATGATAATTTTTGAGCAGCTAACAGAAAAAAGGGTAGTCCAGTTTAGAGTATGTCAGTGCTGATCAACAACTGTACATCCACATAGCAGTATTAGAAATAACTAAGAGAAACTAGTGTAGTTGCCACCTCTCGAAAAATGTCTGATGCTAACACAATATCTGCTCTAGTTCTGGAGTGTCTGGTAGGATCAGTGGGATCTAGATGTAATATAAAGAAACTGCTCCTGTAGTTTGTCTCAAATAACACTGTTAGTTTGGCAAAGTCAAAGCTGAGCATGCAAAGGAAAATGGTTTGAGCAGTGTCAGATCCAAGTGTCCACACAGGAAAAGTACAATTGCAGCATCTTATCCCATCAGTAATTTTCTTTAACCTTGGGCATGTAGGTGATGCTGTCAAGCTGTTACACCACGTCTGCCTTTGCATTTTAAATGTATGTGCATCCATCATCCTAGATTACATTCTAATTCTCATATTGCAGACAAACTGCAGGTTTTATTGGTAGCTATATTGTCAATAAATACAAAACTGGCTCTTGTAAATTTAATACGCTGAACAGTTTTAACAGTTTTTAGATTATTGATGCAAATAATTCCTTTAACACATTGACAAGTAGTGGAATGCCGAAGCTTAATTTAATAATGGTTTCTTTAATGCCGAAATTACAGATGATTGTAATGATACTTAGAAACTTCTCATTAAAAGTGTGCAATGGAAGACGCTGTAAAATTGGACTAGTTTTAACAACAGTTGGAAACCACTGCAGCAAAGCGTGAGGTTAGAATATGAGTGAGGAAGTCTGGGCGGTAACAAAGGATGACAAGTATGAAAGGGAGAGCTAAATAATGATGATGCTACTCATGTTTACAGTGTACATTATAGGTAAATCAGTTTACTGTTCAGTTAAAGGTAAAGCAGTTTGTAGCTCAGTGTATGTTTGATGCTGACTTTATCGTATGGAATATATCTAGTAATATGGTGAAACATATTTTCACGTACTCAATAGAGGGTTAAAGTTTACTTTGAGCACTGCTTTTGATTAGGCAGTAATCACTGCTATCAACCATCCTTACTTATCGGCTACTATACGGCCCTCACCAAAGGGTGACCAATCCTACTGTGTGATGTTAATATTATCCAAATGGAAGTGCGACCAACAGTAAGGCTATTGGAGTGGCCTATACAGTGTCACCAAATATATATGCAAGTACTGTAAGAGCTTAAATAAACAGACCAGCCACAATTAAAAGGTTTAAATATATTTAATAATAAATAATAAAAGAATAAGACAATATTCAATAACTCAGCACAGTGACAGAGTTCAGAATCGCAGGAAATATTTTACAACATTGCAGGAGTGTCTCAAATACAGAAAACATCTACTAATCTTACTATATTCCTATCTATCCCTAAGAGAGGTTACTTATCTCTCAGAAGTTTGCCTAGAACTGGAAGTCATAAAACAGTTAAAACACTTTTACATTTGAAACCTGTAATTTTTTCTGTTTCCAGACAATAGAAAGAACTTCTGGCTGCAGACGTCCTGTCTTCTTGCTGAGTTAAATACAATCGTAAAACAATTCACTTATTTTCTTATGAGTTTGCAAGTTAAATCTGTATGTTCCAACTTCTACCATTAAAGCACACATCTGCACAGGTATATAGTTTGTACACATTTCTGCTCCTTTCCAGCAGGGTACACTGTGGTTACTTTCTTGAAGCTCAGTACAGAACATACAGTTCAACACACACTTCTGCACCAGTAGTTTAATGTACACATAACACATAGTTTTCTTACATTTGTAAGACAAGCATACGAATCATATTAATATTCACAAATGACAGAATTATGTACAAAATTCCATCTAGCTGGGCAGGCACAGCCTCACAGCCGCTTCCCTCAAAAGGCCAAAAGGGAGGATGATGCATTTCTTGGCATTCAGCTTGCGGCCATGTTTCTGGCACCAGTCATTTGTTTGGGTGAGACCCTCTTATTCAGAATTATTTTATTAAGTCAGTGATGTGAATTCTTTACTTTATTGCAAATTTGTTGGTTTATTTTTGTGGATTATATTACTGTAGGACTGCTAATGTTAACATTTTACCTACTTGGATGGGTGGAGTGGTTTTCCCAGTGTGAATTGGTAGTACTGTGGTGAATTAATGACAGTGGCAGTGTGTGCCAGTTTTTTCATTGCAAGTGAATGAGTTTTCTTGGGTAGCATGCAAAGTAAATAGAAGTTATGTACTTACCATAACATTCCATGTGAGTTGTTTATCTCGCCTTTATTCTCACTGATGGGTTCAGAGCCAATCCTCGGCTCCGACACGGCCGATAGCAAAGCTCAATGTTTGCCAGTAGCTCGAAACCAAGCCCCTTATCCCACAATGCACTGCTGGAATTACCTCAGATCTTGTTTACTGCAAATAACAGTATATACATATATATATATATATATATACATATATACAAAACATATACATACCCTTCTATATATATCTATGAAGAACACTTCCCAAGGGGGAAGAAGAAATATTGAATAACCAGGATGGTACTAGCATCTAAGTCAACAGTCAGCCAGGAGGGGGAAGGAGGGAGGGACATGAGAATAAAGGCGAGATAAACAACTCACATGGAACGTTATGGTAAGTACATAACTTCTATATGTGAAGTTGTTAAATCTTGCCGTTTATTCTCACTGATGGGTAGCGTCCCTAGCACCCTTAACCATGGGTGGCTCATGGGAGTATGTTCTACTGTAGAACCAAAGGAAGCCCTGTCCCTTGAAGCTTTATCTACTTTGTAATGTGTGATAAAGGTATGGGGCTCAGACCAAGTGGCTGCAGCGCAAATACTGTCAAGGGGCAATTTAGCTTGAAAAGCAGAAGACAGAGATGGCTCTGGTAGAATGAGCTTTTGGTTTGCGTGTTAAAGGCATGCTCGCATTTTCATAAACAAAGGATATACAATTGGATAACCATTTAGAAATAGTTGTTTTAGCGACTGGATTGCCTTTTCTTGCTTCTGAGAAGGATACAAAAAGTTGGTCTGATTTTCTAATATCCATAGTTCTGTCAAGATAAAATCTGAGCTGTCTGTGAGCATCAAGTCTGTGCAGCATGTATTCCAATTTGCTACAGTGGTTGGGGAAAAAGACTGGTAATTCAATGACCTGATTGATATTTGACTCAGAACAGACTTTAGGTAAAAATGAGGGGTTTGTTCTGAGAGATACTCTATCAGCATGGAAAATCATGTAGGGTGGTCTGACAGATAATGCTTGAAGTTCTGACACTCTGCGGGCAGACGTAATGGCCAGAAGAAATATTGTTTTCCAGGATAAAAATTTTAGATCACAAGATCAAAAGGAGGAAGAATAATTTGAGACAGCATAAGGTTTAAATTCCAGGGAGAATAGGGAATTTTAATTGGAGGTCTCATATGAAGAACACCTTTAAGGAAGGTTTTAGATAATTTATGGACCATAACATTTGAGCCACCAAAACCAAGGTGAAAATTTGAGATGGCAGCTAACTGAACTCTAACTGTAGCAGCTGCTGCTCTTTCCTTAAAAATTTGTCAAAAATTCTAAAATAGAAGATAGCGGAGCTCGGAAAGGGTCAATGTTCTGTGTGTTGGCCCAAACCGAGAACCTTTTCCATTTACTGCCATATAATTTCCTGGTAGATGGCTTGTGAGAAGACAAGATAAAGTCTTGTATCTTCTGAAATTGAATGAAGCCTGGCAATTAGGGGAATTGGATTAGCCAGGCAGTCAGTTTCAGGGACTGCAGTGAAGAATGAAGGTCCCCTGATGGGTGCGCGTCAGGAGGTCCGGAACTGGGTCCAGGATCCATGGACCTTCCAACAGGTAATGGTGGAGAAACGGAAACCAAATCTGTCGAGGCCAATAGGGGGCTATGAGTATAACGGTCCTTCCCAGCGATTTTGCTTTCTGTAAAAATCTGGGTATTAATGGGAAGGGTGGAAATGCATAAAGGAGACCCGGGGGCCAATCGTGTAGAAGTACATCTCTCGGGGGATGACCGGGAGGTGGTATTAGGGCAAAGTAGCTTCTGCATTTTGAATTGATGTGGCTGACAAAAAGGTCACAGCAAGGCTGGCCCCATTTGCGGAAAAACAACTCCACAACCTGTTGTTTGAGAGACCACTCGTGAGGGAGCAATATTGCCCTGCTTAGCTTGTCCACTATCACGTTGGATTTCCCCGGGACGTGCACTGCTAACAGAAAACGCTGGGATGACACAGCCCATTGCCAGACCCTGAGGGCTTCTCGACAAAGGGGGTAAGATTTGGTTCTGCCTTGTTTGTTCAAGTACCAGACTACTGACATGTTGTCCGTCTGAACTGCAATAGTTCCCAGAGGAAAAGAGTCCTGAAAGTCCAGAAGTACCACTCTCAACTCTAGACCACTGATGTGCAGATGTGATTCTTGATCTGTCCATGTGCCTTAGGAAGTCTTTCCCTGAAAATGCCCCACCCACCCTATCAGAGAAGCATCCGTGGTCACAGTGTCTACTGGGGGGGGGGCAAAGGGTCTTCCGATTGTGACATGAAGAGACGTCAACCACCACAGAAGGTCTCTCCTGCAAGAATCCGTGATGAGAATCATGTGGTGCATCGGTAGTCTCTGGTAAGACCACTGAGCGAATAGGAGACATTGAAGAATTCGCATAATATGCATCCTTGCGAGTGGTATAGCCAGTATTGCTGCTGCCGTCAAACCTAGTACTTTCAATACCTCTGCTGCTATAGCTCTGTTCTTTGACACCAGTAAGCTGACGTTTTGGCGGAGAAGAGAGACTCTTTCGACAGGAAGACGTAAAGTGGTACTTGAGGTATCTAATTCTGCTCCTATAAAAACGGTATGCTGCAATGGTGATAAGGCAGACTTTTCAAAGTGGATTGTAATGCCCAATTGATGGCAGAGTGTCAGAGTGTATTGTGTTGCCTGAGTCAATTGATGCCTGGTGGCAGCGGTTAGGAGCCAATCGTCTAGGTATGGAAACAGCTGGAATCCTAGACGTCTCAGGTGAGCTGTGACCACTGCCATGCATTTGGTGAACACTCTGGGGGCTGTGGTGAGACCAAAGGGCAGGGCTCGAAACTGGCAATGATTGGCTCCCAGCCGGAAAAGCAGATGATCTCTGGAGCGTCTGTTCATCTTTATGTGATAGTACGCATCCTTGAGATCTATGGAGCACATTCAATCGCCTTTCCCTAAAAAGGGAAGACTGGAATGAAGCGTGACCATTCGGAACTTCTCTTTCTTTACGAACTGGTTGAGTCTGCTGAGGTCCAAGATAGGTCTCCAGTCCCCTGTTTTCTTTGGTACCAAAAAGAATCGTGAGTAAGTTCTGAATCCAACTTGGTCTGCTGGGACTGGTTGGATGACTCTTTTTTTTTTTTAGCAATCTGTGGACCTCTACGATTGCTTGTTCCCTGAGATTGGGTGGAACATCTGGGATTCTCTTTACAGGAATGGGAGGGGAAGAGAACGGAATGAAATATCCTCTGGAAATGATGCTTTGTACCCAAGTATCTGATGTTATGTTTAGCCAGGCTTCTGGGTACAAAGACAAGCGACGCCCGACTGCCTCCTAGTCGAACAGTCGGGCCCCCTTTCAGGGGCACTGGTAGGGCTGACCGGAGAACTGACCCCTGTCACCCTGTTGCTGTGGACCCTCTCTGCCGCAGGGGCGGTGTCTTCCATTATAACCCCCTCCTCTGCCTGTAGAGGGGGTTTCTCCACGTGTGTCCTGAATGGCTGCCTGTGCTTTTCAGAACCACATTTTCCCTTCCCTAGGGCCCTTGGGGTAGGGCCGAGTAGGGATCGAAAAATGGACTCCAATGGCAGATAAGGTCTTGCCTTCCTGCTCACACCTGGTTAAAGTTTCCTTTACTTTGGGCCCAAACAGTGATGAGCCATCGAATGGGGTATTAATAAAAGAAGCCTTAAAGGGTTCCGCAAAGGAACAGAGACGCATCCAGGCTAGTCTTCGAAGAGCAATGCCCGAACTAGCGGCTCTACTCGAACCATCAGCTGCATAGGATATGAGATGCGTGGACGTGTTTACCACCGAGTTTAGGGTAGCAAGCTGGGCGTTGACTTTGTCGGCCACCCCTGCAGCTACCGTACCCTTGAGAGCATCTCCTAGCTCTTTCAGGAGATCTCTCTGTAGTCTTGTAAAATGGGTTAAGTAGTTCAGTAATCGCAGAGAAAAAGTCGCTGAACTAAACATGCGCTTCCCATATCTATCCATGACCCCAGAATCTCTGTTAGGGGGATGAATAGAGGTGGATGTCTCAGATACTTCCTTTTTGGTGGCTGCAGCTACCACCATGGCTGCAGCTACCACCATGGCATCAACAGGCACTCCCTTTGTCAAAAATGGCTTGTCCACTAGGGCAAACAATTTTGTTGGGTTTACGAGGAACAGGTTCCATGGCCTGCGCTGACTCCCACACCTTACGAGAAATCAGTTCCATGAGCTCGTCGTAACGCGGAGACACCCAAGAAGTGGAAGAATAGGAACCAAAAACCTTCAAGAGCACGGACTCATCCTCAGTAAGGGTCTTGGATTGCCAATCGCTCCTCTGACTAAGGATGTCTAGTATCTTTGCAAAGGAGATATCCTCAGAGGGGGATCGAGGGGACCCTTCTGACTCATCTAAGTCCATGTCAGATGTCAAGGACTCCTGTGGGGAGTCTAAGTGTCTCCTCTAGCACAATCTCTTCTTAGGCACCTCCTCAGTGGGGGGATCTGGGGAGGTCTCAGAAGAGTAGGGGACGCCCTGTGGGGGTACTTGAGGCTCGGGGTCTCTACGCTTAGAGGGAACGGTAAATGAAGAAGCAGACACAGGAGCTTGAGGGGAGAGGGAAAGCTGAACCGATGCTGACGTAGTCTTTGAAGACAAAACTCTCCTCATAGCATCGAAGGCACTATGGCTCCGATGAGGAGGAGTGGACGGACCCGAGAATACCATCCAATCCTCCCGCACCGAAACCCTGGGCTCCGAGCCAGAGGTAGGAGCTGAGCTCGTCTGAGCCGAAGCCCCGAGAGAAAGAGTCGGTACCGACAAATCAGTTCGACTATCCTCCCCAGACCCGACGGGAGAACGTCAGCTCCTTGAGTCCTCGGTCAGTGCCGAGGACATCCGAGTAGATGGGGCCGATAGCACTGGTGCAAGTATCGGCTCCAAGGGTTCGACCACCATCGGTTCAATTTCCTTCGGCTCTGAGAGTCCAGTACGGCTCGGAGGAGGAGTAGACAAATCCGGTTCCATGGTCTCCGGTACCGATGAGCTGGTCGGGGCCGACAACAATTTGGCAAGTCCTGGTGCCTGTAAAAGCTTCTGCACTAGCCGATCCATGTCCAAATCTGAAAGGCTGACTGAGGACTTAGCTGAATGCTCCGAAGGTGCTGACTGGAGCAGAGGTGAAGAAGGAACTTCAGAGACCGGCTCCAAAACCGAGAGCTGGCTCCGAATCAAAGGTACACTTGGTTCCGATGACTGTGGAACCGATGACCCTCCTTCTGAAATCTTTGCCTTTTTCGTGACTTTATCTGAAGATTTTGAGGATTTGGAGGACATACTAGTACCCTCATAGCTACTCAACACTTCAGAAAAAGATTGTTGTAGCAATCCCCTGTCTATAAGTTTCCTCCTTCTCTCCAAGAGGACTCTTGAAGAAAAGGAGTGGCAAATGCTGCAGGTGTCTTGGAGGTATTTAGCCCCCAGACAGTAGACACACTGAATGTGTCTGTCAGTGACAAACATTTTCTGCCCACAATCTGGGCATTTTTTTGAATCCTGATTTAGGATGGGATTTCTCATCCGACATATCTAAATAACACAAACAGTAAACTGCAAAAAGGTAAATTTATAAAGTCCTTAATGACTGAAAAGATCCACAAACAACTAAGCCCAATCCGGGCACTATCAATAACAATGTAATATAGATTACAAATATAGGGCTAAAAAGGCTCACAGAAAAAAAGCCTGACTATTATAAGGATTAATAATAGTAAATAGGGCTGAAGGCCCACACAAACGAAGAAGCCAACAAGGCCCTAACTTTTAAACTATTTATAACTATTGAACTATAGTATATATATATATATATATATAAAAAGGCCTAATACTAACACACACTATATTTTTAAACAAAAAGGAAAACTTTTTATAGACTTGCTGTTAATTTTTTTCCCAGAAATGGTCCGAGCTAGCTGGATCACCAAGATCTCTCTTGCCGCAGCAAACTAGATCTGAAGTAATTCCAGCAGTGCATTGTGGGATAAGGGGCTTAGTCTCGAGCTACTGGCAAACCTTGAGATTTGCTATCGGCCATGTCAGAGCCGAGGATCAGCTCCGAACCCATCAGTGAGAATAAACGGCGAGATTTAACAACTTCACATACAGTGTTTAACTTGATGGTACAGCTCGGATTAGGTTATTGAAAGCTACCATCGCTGCAGCAGTAAGAAACTGTTGATTACATGCTAGCCATACATGTTCATAGCTCTATCGCAGTCCATCTGAATTTCATGAATTATATGCAGAACCTTTCAAAATGCCCAGTATTACTTGCACAAAGAACAGACCAACAGTCACAGTAAATGTGATGTGCTTTATGCACAATGGCTGTTTTGAAGACTAATGGCATTAGTACTACAAATGAAACAATGTGCCTCATTGGCCCTCCTCAAATGCAATCTGGACAACTGGATGGGTAACTGTAAATTCACCACAGGGGTTCCACCTGTCTTCTCTCATGCCTGGATATTTTTGTGTTATGTTGCGGATGTAAAATGCTTCCTCCAACACCATTAACATATACTAACATATACTACAACTACGGATAGTTTTAATTTTTATTTCCTTATTTTTTTAATGTAAATTGTTAGCCATTGTTTTAAAAATTATAAATATAACTAGGAATAAAGTAGTTAATAGTAGTTGCTCTTTTACTTTTCAGCATTGCTTCTACATCCTGCCAAAGTAAAGTAGGTATGAAAAGAAAAATAGCGGATGAAAGGAGAGTCTTTCAGGACAAATGGACTGACGAGCACTTCTTTGTTGAATCTAACAATAAAGCGCTTTGCTTACTATGCAGAAAAGTGGTATCCGTTTTCAAGGACTACAATTTAAAAAGGCATTATATTCAAATGCACCCCAAATTAAGTGAATTGCAAGGAGTGTGCCGTAGACAGAAAATATCACATTTAAAAAAAGTCTTACATTCCAAGAACAGCTGTTTCGAAAATCAGCTACTCAGCTGGATTCTTTACTGAAGGCAAGTTATGTTGTAGCAAATTTAATTGCGGAAAAATCCAAGCCATTTGCTGATGGTGAATTTGTTAAAGAATGACTTGAAAGTGTAGCAGACATAATTTGCCCTGAAAAAAAAAATCAGAATTTTCTAAAATAAGTTTATCACACCAATCGCAAGGAGTGTGGAAGATATAGCTAAATCTACTGAAAATACTTTGGAATCTCGGTGTGCAACTTTCAAGTTTTACTCCATAGCTTTGGATGACAGCACTGATATTACAGATACGGCACAACTTGCCATATTTATTTGTGGTGTGGACAACAATTTCAGTCTTACTGAAGAACTGGCCTGTCTGGTTCCACTGAAAGACCCAACGAAATCTGTTGATCTGTACAAGGCAGTAAAAGAAACACTGGCAAGATTTTCCTTGACCATCGAAAACACCTGTCTGGCATAGTAACTGACTGTGCTCCAGCTATGGTTGGAAAGAAGGAAGGACTAACAGCACTGATGGAAGAAGATGCAAAACAGATCAGTAATGTGCGTTTCATGAAGTACCACTGCATTATACATCAGGAAAATTTGTGTGCACAGACTTTAAAAATGGAAAATGTTATGAATGTTGTTATTAAAACAATAAATTTTATAAGATCCAGAGGATTAAATCACCGCCAGTTTCAGGAGTTTCTGAATACTTTGGAAACTAGCTATGGAGGCATTGTGTACTTTACTTCAGTGACCGCGGAAATATGCTGAAACGTTTCTATGACTTTATGAAATAAAGTCCTTTATGGAGTCAAAAGGAAAGCCTGTACCCAAATTTGAAAATGCAAACTGGATGGCTGATTTAGCCTTCTTAGTAGACATCAGTTCTCATTTAAACGACCTGAACCTGGACCTCCAAGGTGAAAATCTACTAATAAATGACCTGTTTCAAACAGTGACAGCATTTGAAGTGAAACTGAAATTATGGCACTGTCAGATTAAGAATAATAACTTAATTCACTTTGAAACACTGTCTGAGCAAAGCCACATAAATACTGAAAAATATGCGGCATTACTTAATAGTTTATCACAGGACTTTGAGAGTAGATTTCAAGATTTTAGAAAACATCAACAACAGTTCAGTATATTTGCTACTCCATTCTCAGTTGACATCAACATGTTTCCTGCAACTGGAATGCATAGAATTGCAGTCAGATATGCAACTTAAAGAAAAATTTCTGCAAGTGTCTTTATTGGATTTTTATAAGTTGTACCTGCCTAAAGAAAAATATCCGTCACTTCATGAACATGCCCTGTTCATGACATCTCTGTTGGGGAGTAAGTACATTTGCGAGCAATTTTTTTCTCGTATGAAATATACAAAAAATAAAATCAGAACAAAAATTTCAGATGAGCATCTTGAAAATACTCTTCGCATCGCTACTACCTCTATCAAAACCGATATAGACGCACTGGTATCAAAAAGACAGGCTCAGTGTTCACATTAAAAAGGTTATGCTCATAATGTTTGTTTATTACACAAAAGAACAATCTTGACTTGACAGCCTGAACCGCCTGATATGGAAACTTTAAGTATAACAAGAACTAAGACCAATATGTTTGAATTCTGCAAAGGTCTGTGCCTGGCTGCACCCTTGTGAACAGGTTTCGTGAATAAACATTGCCGCTACTAATAAAGCCAGTTATTTGTTGAAATTTGTGAAAAGTAACAAACACTGGAAGACCCATAAGCCTGACTAGCTTGGTCTGCAAAGCTATGGAAAGGATCATCATGGACCTCATAAATAAAGATATTGGGGACCTACAGACACTGGATCCTACCCAGTTTGGCTTTGTTAAGGGCAGATCCTGCCTCTTAAACCTTGTCGATTTCTTTGAAACAGTCACCAAGGCCATTGACGAGGGGAAGGTGGTCCACACAGCCTACCTGGACCTCGCAAAAGCCTTCGATACAATACCCCACTCGGGCATTATAGATAAGCTCACCAGCTTAAATATAAACCCCTATGTCACTAGATGGTTTGCAAACTGGCTCAAGGACAGAACCCACATGGTTAGAATTGCTGGAGCCATGTCAGACTCCAAACCAGTTACAAGTGGCGTCCCACAAGGCTCAGTCCTGGGACCTCTCTTGTTCGGTATATATTTCTCGGTGGTACAGGCCAGCACGGAAGGACTGTGGCTGATCAAGTTCGCAGATGACTGCAAACTGGGCGCCATAATCAACTCTCCAGCCGATACAAGCATCCTCCAAAAGGGCCTCATAGAAACAGACAACTGGTGCCAGAGACATGGCCTCAAGCTAAACGCCAAAAAGTGTATAGTCATCCCCTTTGGCAAAAACAAAGTGCCCACAAATTACCACATAGGTGGTAATCCATTAAGTACAGAAGAAGTCATTAGGGACCTGGGGACCCAAGTTGATAGCAATCTCTCATTTGACAACCACGTGGCCAAAGTGGTTAGAAAAACATTTTATATAGCCCACCTAATCATGAAGGGATTCACATCTAGATCAGGGGAGGCCATCGTACTGCTTTACTCATCCCTCATCAGGCCCATAATTGAGTACAATGCCCCTTTTGGGATGTACCTTACCAGACACCTGCAGCAACTGGAAAGACCCCAAAAGTACCTCACCAAGAGGATCAAAGGGCTCAAACAGATGCCATATGCTGCCCGGTTAAAGAAACTCCAGCTCTACTCAGTGGCATACCGCCTGCTCAGAGGCGATCTATGCCTGACGTATAAAGCCATGTCCAACCCGGAATTAATGGACATGCTGCACCTCAGAAAATCCAAATCCCATCGAGCTACGCGCTCGAGAGACTTGAACCTCAGCACTGAAATAAATAGGACATGCTGGAGGGACAGATTCATAACCCAGAGGCTCCCTTCACTCTGGAATAAAATCCCAGTCCAGGTTAGGCAGAGTCCCACATTGACTCTCTTCAAGAGGAATCTTGATGAGTGGATAGGAGATCGTAGGTTTACCCCGGCTATCACTTCTGTGTCACTGTTAGACAGAGGCACAGTATACTAACCTCAAAAAAAGGCATAGCAAAATTAATTTAAAATAGGTGGCGAAAGCCAAACACACTCTGGCTAGGCTTATAAATGCCCTAGGGCAGATAGCCTAGTATGAACCTATGAACCCCTTTCACATTTTCAGCACACATTGGGAAACGACTCAAGTTGGAGACGTATAGTGAGCTAAGGAAGAAGTACAAAAAGGTGTCATCTGATGATGCTATGCCTCATTGAGTGGATCTGTACAAGTCTTCAGCTGAAATGTGCACTCATGGACCTTTTTTCATCTTCAGACCAGCCTGACCAATCAGCAGTGCAAAAGCAACAAATCTTGCCAGTGCCAGATGTAGTCATGTCTTGAATAATTTCAGGGACAGATTCCAAAGCTAGAAATGTGCCTTTCCAAAGGGGTGCTCAATTTGAGAATACCACTGATGAACCTTCTTTAATCTTCTGACCAGATAGCAGTGCAAAAGCAAGAAATCTTGCCAGTGCCAGATGTAGTCATGTCTTGAATAATTTCAGGGACAGATTCCAAAGCTAGAAATGTGGCGACATACCTACTGCAATGGAATTGGAAACAGAAGAATACATGAGCGCTTTGGACAACATATGGACATTAAGGACATGATTGAAGACGTGGACATCTTTAAGAAACCAGCAAAATCAGAGGTATGATCTCATACAAATTGAAGGGTTCGTACCCGTTAGTTTATTTGTAAAAAAAAAATGTTAGCGTTAACTGTTATTTTAAGAATTAGAATGAGAATTTGAATTTTAGGGCAAATATTATGCATTTATTATATTTATTCATTGTTCAAATTCACCTACAACACAGCCAGGGGGTCGACTTTGGTCGCCTGCGACAGCGATACAGTTAACTATATGAAATATTTACATGCGGCCCCAAGACAATTTCTGTTGACTCAATGCGGCCCCTGCAAGTGAAAAGGTTGGACACCCTTAAAGTAAAAGCTAATGAACAACTCAATATGACTAGTTGTGTGAAACTTGTTGCTTATGGAGGTGAAGAAATTCAAACTGAAGGTTCAGTAGTGCTTTCATGTTATTTGGCAAAGAACTGTTGCAGCTCGTTATTCTATGTAGTTTGAAGACCTGTGCAGTCATCACTAGGTCTCAGAAAAGGTTTGAGAATGAATCTGCTTTCTTTTACCAAAGTTGTTCACCATATAAACACATCTCCTAGCTCCAATTTTAAATAAGCCATTTTCTCAGGGTATGGTGATGTTTTCGATGACAAGTTAGGCAAACTTCCAGTTGCATATTCTATGAAGTTAGACCCAGAGATCACTCCAGTGGTCAGACCAGCAAGAAAAGTTCCAATAACTATGCAGAATAACGTCAAAGCTCAGTCAGATAAAATGGTGTGGCAAGGTGTAATATGTCCAGTCACAGAACCAACTGAATGGGTGTCGTCCATGGTAGCAGCCCACAAAAAAGGCTCAGACAAAATCAGAATATGTATTGACCCAGGAGATTTGAACAAAGCATTGAAGAGACCACATTATCCAATGTGTGCAGTTGAGGAATTTGCAGCCCTAATACCGAATGCCACTGATTTTTCTTCTGTCTTAGATGCAGACAGTTAATTTTGGCAAGTGATGCTTGATCGCAAATCCTCACTTCTAACCACTTTTGGTACCCCGTTTGACAGATACAGATTCCTTAGGATGCCATTTGGAATAAACTCTGCAAGTGAAGTTTTTCAACATGCAATGGAGCAAATTTTTCAGGTTATCCTTGTGCCATAATAGTAGATGATTTATTGGTTGGAGGGAATGGTGAAGCAAAGCATGACAGACATTTCTAGACAGAGCACGTGAAGTGAACTTAAAGCTCAATCCTCTGAGGTGCAAATTCAGACTACCAGAAGTCACATATGTAGGTCATTTATTTACAAACACTGGCTTGTGACTAGACCCATCCAAGCAAGCAGCCATTCTTGAGATGCCAGCACCAGATAATGTTCAAGCTCTACAATATTTTCTTGACATGGCCAACTATTTAGGCAAGTTTATTATAGACTTCAGTGAGCTGCCAGCACCCTTGAGAGAGCTTGCATGTGAAAATGTTACATGATCTTGGTTGGAACAGCCCCAGAAAGCATTTGAAGACCTCAAGCAGAAAACTGCCACCCCATCTACATTAAGATACTAGGATGTCAATAAACCAGCAACTCTTTCCTATGATGCTTCAAAAGTTGGTCTTGGAGGAGTTATTCTTCAAGAAGGCAGACCAGAAGCCCATGCAGCAAGAACTCTTACCCAAACTGAAATGCAATATGCTCAAATCGAGAAAGAACTGTTGGTGATAATGTTTGCATGTTCAAAGTTTCATGACTATATCTATGGTTGAACTATTCAGATTGAAACTGAACCGATCACCAACCTCTAGCTACTATTTTAAAAAAGCCCATTCTTACAGCTCCAGTGAGATTAGAAAGAATGATGCTCATATTGCAAAAGTACAACTACAAAATGGTCTATACAAAATGCAAACTTCTTTATCTGGCTGATGACTTATCCATTTTGCCCAGAAATACAACGGAACAGCTTCATGCAGAGAATTTTGACTTTGATGTCATGGAAGTGTGTAATTTTTCTACCACAAGATTTGATGAGCTGAGAGATCATACAAAGACTAATCCAATTTTGCAAAAGCTCAATCACTACATCAATGCTGGATGGCCATCAAAGCAATCTAGTATACCATCTGAAGTGCAAACTTATTTTCCTTACAGAGATGAGATGTTGATAGAAGATGGCATTATTTTCAAATGTCCTAAAATTGTTGTTACTGCTTCCTTACAACATGAATACATCCAGATTTTGAAACGTGGCCACCCAGGTTGCGAATCTACCAAAAGAAGGGCGAGAGGATGGAGTATTTTGGCCTTCTCTACCAAAAGACATTGATAATGAACTTTCTTCTTCAGTATGCAATAGTACTAAACCACATTTGCAAAGAGAACCACTGCAGCAAATTCCTGAACTACCGTGGTCAACAGTAGCCACTGATATATACGAGTAGAACACTGATATATATGAGTGGAACAATCAGCCTTACTTCGAACTGGTTTGAGATTGATTTACTACCTAACCCAACGTCCACTGCTGTCATTACCAAGTTGAAATGTCATTTCTCAGTCCATAGTAGTCCAAATAAAAGTTATTTCTAAAAATGGTACTCAATTTACTAGTCAGTTGTTTCAGAAATTTGCAAAAGAATGGGACTTTGTACATGTTACTAGTAGTCCTGAATATCCACAGTCAAATGGGCCAGCTGAACGTGCAGTGCAGAGTGCAAAGCAATGACTTTAAAGGTCAAAGCGTGACAATACCGATGTCTTTTTGAATTTACTTAATCTCAGAAACATACCCCATGATGATATACTTTGCTCGCCTGCTCAGAGACTTCCATCTAGGCAAACCAGAACAACACTGCCTATCCATTCCAGTTTGTTGAGGCTTAAAGCCAAAAACAACAGGACAATTAGAGCTCAACTATTCAGAAAGCATTCCTTCCAGAAGTCCAGCTATGATAAATCAAGTAGATTTCTTCGTCCATTGGAAGGAGAGACAGTGAGGATACAAAAGCTGTGAAAGGTTTCGACCGATTGGTCAAGTAATAGGTATATGTGCCGAGCCGAGATCCTACTTTGTAGAATCTGAGGGTGTGGAGTACAGGAGGAATCACAGATATTTTTCCTGTATCAGAATTAATATCGCAGCATTGTTCCTGTGATACAGACTCTATTTGGACAGTGTTCCTGTTGCAGAACATGTCTTAACCTCTACTTCCAGCCCTGATGATTTTCCTGATGTCCCAGAAGTTGAACATTCAGCAGAGACGGTACCAGTTGCTAAATCTGATTCTAAATTTCATGTCACACATTTTGGTTGTATAATTGCATGACAAAGATTTATTTATAGGGACTGCATGTTGATTAATATCATTAAAATTGCATGATTTATTTCTCAAATAGGGAGGATATAGAATACAGCATGTATGCTTTATCTTTAAGAAACATTCCAAAGACTGCTCGTGCATATAAATAATCAGCACATTTGAAGTTCAGTGCCATTTTGTGAGTGCAGCCAGAGAGTGAGCATGTATGAGTGCAACAGCTAGTTTGTTTATAAGTTAAAGTTATTAAGCCTCAACCCTGATGTGTTTGTAAATAATAAAGCTGCTTGAACAGAACCCACAAAGTCTCGATTATTATATCCCGACTAGTTGAGCGGTGACTGGTGTCAGAACTATGGCCTTAAGCTCAATGCCAAAAAATGTGCCGTCATCCCCCTTGGGAAAAACCCGGTTCCCTTGAATTACCACACTGATAGTAGTCCACTGAACACAGAAGGCATTATAAGACACCTGGGGACACAGGCTGGCAGTAACCTCTCTTTTGATCACCACATTGCCACTGTGGTCAGAAAGTCCTTCTATGTGGCACATCTCATTGCTAAGGGTTTTGCATCCAGGAAGAAAAAGGTCATGGTCTCCCTCTAGTCTTCCCTCATTAAGCCAGTCATCGAGTACAATGCCCCATTTGGCATGTACTTCACTAGGCACCTGCAACAACTGGAGAGGCTGCAAAAGTACCTCACAAAGAGAATCCTAGGCCTTAAACACTTGTCTTATATGGACAGACTCAAAAAACTCCAACTATTCTCCATCTCATATCGCCTACTTAGAGGCGATCTCTGCTTGACTTACAAAGCCATGTCTGGCCCAGCTCTGTTAGAAATGCTACATCTAAAGAAATCCCAATCCCTCTGCACCATACGCTGCAGAGACCTCAACCTCATTACCACAATCAACAGAACATGCTGGAGGGACAGGTTCATAACCCAGAGACTGCCCACGCTATGGAATAGACTTCCCTTACATGTGAAGTAGAGCACCTCACTGGCCCTCTTCAAGAGAAATCTTGATGAGTGGATGGGAAATAGAAAATTTACCCCAGGGATCACTCCAGTGGCTCTACTTGACAGAGGCACTAGGAACTAAGGTCGGGTGGCATGATGTCAGGGTAATCCTATGGGCTAGGCTTGTAAAGGCTCCAGGGCCATTAGCCTAGCACACACCTATGAACCTATGACAGGCGTATGTACCATTCTACCCTCATCTAGGGCTTTGGTGACATTCTCAGAGAAGTCCACCAGGTTTAATAAGCAAGACCTACCCTTGACAAAGCCAAATTGGATACGGCCAAGAGTTTGAAGGTCACCTATATCCTTGTGGGCAAGGTCCATGATGATTTTTTCCATGGCCTTGCAGATAAGGCTGGTTAGGCTTATGGATCGATAGTTCCCAGGGTCAGTTGATGGACCTCCTTTGTGCAAGGGGATTACTGTTGCTGTTCTCCACTCTGCTGGGACAAAGCCAGTTTTCAGGCTATGGTTAAAGAGTGCCGAGGGGTCTGCTAGGTCTTGTTTTAGATTGTTAGAGGCTGTGTTTTTGGTCCTGGAGAGAGCTTTTATGACCTGTTCTTTGGAGATACTCGGTAGAGGACTGGTGTTGGTAATTATTTGGAGTATGTCAGGCGACGACATCATCACATCTGTCTGCTAGCAGGTTGGCAATTTCCTCAGTGTGAATGGTACCATTTACTACAAGTTCAGCACACAGATGGACATTACTTCTTAGGTTACAGACGTAGCTAAAGAATGCCTTGTGATGGTCTTTAGCTAGGGATGCAAATTTAGACTCCTATCTAGCCTTAAATGACTTAACAAGAATATCTAATTTGCTTGTTCAAGCTGTGAAGGGTAATCTTCCTCTGTTGGACTACTTCCAAACTGTTCTTAGATATCAGTTTCTTTCTTTTGTTGTATAACTTGTTTATATTTACAGTCCACCAGGGTTGCTTGTTCTTTCTAGAAGACCTGGTTTTGTTCCTGTTAAGTATGGTCGAGTCAAGTTTAAGTGGCTATACAGGGGAATTGTGCATTTCTCAGCACAGGCGACACTGTTGTCTATGTTGGCAGGGGCTTTGAAACTTCTTATACCATTGCTTTATTTATTTACTTGACATTTGTTAACCAGGATAGTTCATCTGAGGAAAAGCCCTTTTTCAGTGGAGGCCCGGACAGAAAAGCTCTACAATACAAGTAAGCAAGAAAATTTACAAAATTGAAGATGAATACAGTGAAAAATTTACAATAAAACAGTTAAGCAAATGTAGATAAAGCTCCACAGTACAATATAGTAAAAGGTTCGTAAGTTTGTACTAGGCTATCGGCCCTAGGGCCTATACAAGCCTAGCCATAACAATTTCCTGGATATTTCTTCCCACAATATTTACTTCCCTGGACCCCATCTAGCAGGGCGACCAACATGATCCCCAGGGTGAATTTCCTATCTCCCATCCAATCGTCAAGGTTCCTTTTGAAGAGGGCCAAGGAGGCACTCTGCTTGACATGTATGGGGAGTCTCTGGGTCAGGAACCTATCCCTCCAGCATGTTTTGCTCATTGTGATGACAAGGTTTAGATCGCTGGAGCATGTGACTCTGAGGAATTGGGATTTATTTAAGTGGAGCATGTCCAACAGCTCAGGGTTTGACATTACCTTGCATGTTAAGCAAAGATCGCCTCCGAGTAGATGATATGCCACAGAGTATAGCTGGAGTTTTTTTTAGACTGTCAGCATAGGGCATCTGCTTTAGGCCTGTGATTCTTTTAGTGAGGTATCTAGAATCATAGATTCGTTTAGTGAGAAATGATAACACTGGAGAAAAAAAACATAGCAAAGAAAAGTACAATGAAACATTTGAATGAATTTACATAAACACACTGGGTTATCTTCAGAGGGTAATTTTACCATACAAAGCAGAGGGTAATTTTACCATACAAAGCAGTTAAGTGAGTTACAATAGTAGGGAAGGGAGGAATAGAGAGGATACTGATAGAGAAAGGGGTGAGTTCATGTGGGATGATTACAGAGGCAAATCCATGTGCCATTAAGGTACCTTTTGAGAGTTTTCTTGAATTTGTGGATGTAGGAAATGTTTCTAAGGTTCATGGGGAGCTTGTTCCATGCAAGAGCAAGGAAGTAGCTGTAGAGATTCTGTCCAATAGAGTTTTTAGGTTTATGAATTTGTAAGACACATTGGTTAGAGCTTCTGAGGGATCAAGGGGGCTTATAGAGGGAGAGAAGTGAGGAAATGCTAGGGCAAGAGGAGGCCTTATTCAAAATAGTATGGATACCAAGAATTTGGATAAATAAGAGTTGGTTAGGAAACTCTAGCCAGCTGAGTATCTGGGGAGTGTGACAGTGGTGTGATCTTGAGGGCAGACTGGCTGCAAATCTAGCAACTTTGTAGTAGGTGGTTTCAAGTCTGAAAAGTATTGAAGACTGTAAGTTGGTTAAAATTTGAGAGCTGTAAAAGGAGGTTGGGGGTGAAGGTAAGCTTGGGCTAGTGAGATCCTGGAGTTGGGTGTGAGAAACCTTTTGTTTCTATAGAGTAAACCAAGTGTTTGCTGGGTTTTCTTGATGCAGTTAAGTATATGAAGGTCAATTTTTAGTTGATCGTCCACTATTACTCTAAGCAGTTTAGTGTGTGATTCAGCTATGATCATGGTGTTGTTGAGGGAAGAGATGGTGAATGAGGATTTAAGATGGTAAATGGATTTTGGGAGGAAGAGAAGAAGTTTTGTCTTTTTATGGTTTATTATGAGTTGGTTGTTAGTAAGCAATGTTTCAGTGAGGATGAAAGATGTTTGTGTCATGGTTAGTGGGACTGTCATTGATAGAAATGATGGTGGAGTCATATGCATACTGTATGAGGAAAGAGAGAGGACAGGATGTGTGAAATTGGTTAGTAACAATGTTAAAAAGGAGGGGGCCTAAAATAGAGCCTTGAGGGACACCCATTTTGATGGAGAGAAAAGGAGAAAGAGCAGAGAGCCATTTTACAGATTGCAGTCTGTCTGTTAGGTAGCTACTGAACCAGGAGATAGCTGCTGAGGAGAGGTTGAGTTGAGAGAGTTTGGAGAGGAGGATGGGCTGACAGTGTCAAAGGCTTTGGACAGATCTAAAAAGATGCAGGACACAAGTTTATCATTGTCTCTAGCTAGGGAGATGGAGTTAGTAAAGGGAATAAGTGCAGTAGTGGTGTTGTGGTGGGGAGCAGAAGCCATGCTGAGTAGACAATAGTTAGCTCTGGAGAAAATTTTCAGTTTTCTTACTCCTGTGGGGGTGTCGGGTTTGATCTTTACTTGAAAATGAGACAGATTTATGATCTGACCTTACTTGGGTGGGTAACCCACAGTGGGCAATGCAGCGACCCACCCCATGTTGGTGAGCACTAGGTCCAAGACATTTGAGCTCCTTGTGGGGGTCTGGACCAACTGTTCCAAGGCATTTGTATTAACACAGTCCAGGAACTTTGTAAAGATCATGTTTGTGCTCGTGTTGTTCTCCCAATTGATGGAAGGATCGCTGAAATCTCCCATGACTAGGGAGTTTGGCTGTATGTTGCTTGACTCTAGCAAGTCTAGGTCAGCAGTATGCTTCTCCTGGTTCATAATGGGGCTCCTATAGTCAGCGATGATGTGGAAAGGTGTTTTCCCTATAGTTAATTGGACCTGAAGACCTGGAGTAGCTCCTAAGAGTCGTACTGTTTCACCACTCTTGAGGTACATTTGGATTTGATAAATATGGATACAACTCCACCTTTGGTTATTTCATGCTCATTTTGGGGTCTGAATGTGTGAAAGGCATTGTAGCCTTGTACAGCCAGGGTGTTCTCAGTGGCCTTGAACTAAGTCTCTGTGGCTAGACAAACATCAGCATCTTCCAAGGTGAGTGCTTCCAGGTTGTGCAGTTTACTGTTTAAACTCCTAGCATTAAGCAGCAAGACCTTGAGTTTGTCTTTAGTGGATTTCTTTATGTTGGAAGTTTTGCCGTTTGGACACTGCCTAATAAGGCACTATGGGGAGGATAGTCTCTTTGCAAGCATTCTAAAGCCTTGAGGAGACAGGTGAAGGCCATCTCCAGCAAAGCAGTGTGGACTGTCAACCATATCTTCCCAGGCAGATATAGATACTGGATCCCCACAGAGTGACAATAGAAGCTAAGCCAATTATTGAAATCAATCATTTTTTTGCCTGTATTGTGGCATCATCCTCAGTGAAGGAAGAATGCTGCTTAGGGATAGGGGCATACCTGCCTGGGACACAATCAGAGTTCAGTCAAGTCTCTCTTCATATAGTCCAGGGAGGTACGTATCAAGTCATTTACACCAACATGTACTACGACAGAGTCGTAATGGTAATTGTTGCCGAGTGACTTGAGTGTGTGTGTGAGATCTGACAGATCCTAGCACCTGACAAGCAGCTGACTGTGACCTTCTCCTTGTTCAACCTTGTGAGGGGGGCATCTGTGTGTCTCACTACTGAGTTACCTATAACCAGAACATTTGGTTTTAAAGGGTTTTGCCTTAGGGGGTTAATTGCCGAGACACTGACATGTGTGTTGCTGTGTGATGTGGGGGGATTCTGTTTGTGTACCGAAATATGTATGTTTGCACTTGGGAGGTCTATGGTCTTTTGGCAGGCTATTAGTACCTCCACGTATATGGGTTTTACGTGTCTTGACCTTCTCGTTTGAGAGGGAAGGTGTATGTGCTGACAACCTGTTTTATGTCTTGCTTGTTGTATCGTGAGAGGACCGAGTCTAGTTTCATAGTATAGTTACATCTCTCACATACTGTATTTGTTTGCTTTAGGAGCAAATGGTTGTTAGTGTACATGAGACAATTGCTACATTGCCTCAAGATGCCCATGTCAATCAGGTTGGCTGGAGAAATGGTAGGAAACTGTCCGTACATTATGGCAGGTATATATTATAGTGACTAGTGGGGATGGGTAGAGTGAAAAAGGATTTGCTTGTAGGACCCCAAGAGCAGCTATCCTGAGGACTTCTAAGGGTGCAAGACTACGTCAATGCCTTAGAAATCGCAGCTGGGTTGCTCACTGGGTAGCAATGCACATCTACATTTCTCACAGAGAGGCAGTGGAGCCAAGAAGGGTTCACTAGCAGGTACCAAGAGAAAATTTTTGTTACTAAGTGTTTGCATCTATACATGGCAGCACCAAACACCAATGCATGATGCGCAGCTATGTGCAAATGCAGTGCTTAAATACAAATGAAATTAAACAGATGTAATTCTAACTAGCCAGTGGGAAAGATCAAAATGGATCCTTAAATCAGCAATCCCCAACTCAGATGTGTCCTGGGCTACACACTTTTGCCACGAGTTTTAGTGCTCAGTATATCCAAACAGGCTAGATTCAGTAGATCTGAATCTAGCTTTACTATGAGATACAGTAGTATTAGAAAATCAAAGTGCAGGAAATAACAGTCAAAGCAGCAACAAAAATAAAAATAAATAAATAAATAAATAAATAAATAAATAAATAAATAAAAGGAAACAATTCAGCAGAAAGTTCAAAAAGTGCAATGCATGCTTTAAATATACTTATTTTTCTAGACTGCAGTGGATGCCTCTGATTTAGTTTAGATTCACTCCAGGTCTTTGGCTAAGTCACCAAACTCTGAGCGGCTCTGCCAAACCGAGACATACATGTCCCACAAACATATATGGTCTAATCAGCCCATATGCTTTAAAAGTGATATCCTGGTCCTAACCAAAGAATTTTATGACCTAATACATCACTGTAAAGAGAAAACTGTCCTCCTCCATCATAAGCGAAACACATACATGAAACATCCAATATGGTAGAATAACTGAATAAAAATTATACAACAGCAAAAGAAAGCTCCTGGTACTATACAAATCTTACCCACTCATGGATCATAAAATAAAACTTGACAAAACTAGTAAGGAATTCGATAATATCAGAATTGCCCAAGGCTGCCTACCTGCAAACACTACACAGCCGCTACACTAAGGACAACCATAAGGCCTACTTAGCCATGAAAGTTAAATATGCAATAATTTAATGCTGCACTCCGAACTCATTGTAAATGGCACTACCCACATTGACTCAGAATCCACAGCTAATATGTTTGTGAATAAACTGGACTCTAATTTTATTTTCATTCCACCTACTACAGACTCCATATCCCATGAAAACCATTTCAAACCACTCCTTCTTTAAAACAGAAACATGGCACTCCAAGGAGCAAGACAACATACCCAGCAGCTGTATGGAAAGCATCATCTAACTAAACTGCTCCTAAACCTCTTCAGTTAGTCTCTTTCCACTATATATGTACCTGAGGAATGGAGAAAAATATAGTTGCCCCCCCAAATAATAAGGGTGGCAATTCTAATGACCTAGGTAACTGCAGGCATATCAGTCTCACTTGTCTCCACATTTTTACAGCCACTGAGTGTATTACTGTAAAGTTGATCAATAAGGACACACAAGATCTGCATGCATAAATATTTTTTAGTTTGGCTTTGCCATGAGTAGACAGTACCTTCTTAATCTTGTTAGCTTCTTTGAAACAGTCACCAAAAATAAGGTAAAGGGCTTCCTCTTCAAAATGTTAATCTGGACTTAAAGCATTTGAAACTATTCTCTACTCCAGCATCATTAACAAGATAACCCAAATAAACATTAGTCCCTTTGCAGCTCACTGGACTGCTAACTGGCTATCAAACAGAACACACTCAGAATAAATGGTCCTTCTCCAAAAAGCAAAATATAACTAACTTTGTCCCTCAAGGTACTATCCTAGGCACTCTCCTGTTTGGAATTTACTTTTCTAAAGAAAGGACAAATACAAATAACTTTAGTTAATTTACACGACTGCAAGCATGGGATCATTCTACATTTACCTTACATTCACTAATACTTCAATAAGGCCTTGATCACATAACTGGTGCTCTCACAGAGGTCTTCACCGAAGAAATGTGGTATACTTACACTTGGTAAAAGTAGTGCTTCAGCACATTATCACATAAATAGAATCCACCTCATGTCTGACACTGTTGTTTGGGATTATTTATTTCCATTTGCTGACTGGGATAGTCCAACTGGACAGACACCCTTTCCAGAGGAGGCCCGGGGAGAAAAACTCCACATTTACATATTAAAACATAAAACATTATAAACATACCATGTAATTATGATTTTTACACTACCCAAGGTGAGTTTAAGAACTGACACATGCAACAAGCTGCCCTTAAAATCAACACATGTCTAACAGTGTCAGAAAATCCTTCTACCTCACTCATCTCATCCATTGTGGGTATGCATCCAGTTCCCAGTTCATCCTAAACCTCCTTTATTCTGCCTTCATTTGCTCTGTCATAGAATACAATGCTCTATCTGGAATGTATAACAACTCTCCCAACTAGACAGACCCCAGTGTTTTATGACCAAATTGATCTAAGGTTTACAGAAATGAAAATTACCCACTTACTCAAATGATACACGAAACGTTCCAATGTTCATAGGGAGGTACTAGGCTATCGACCCTGGGGCCTATACAAGCCCAGCCAAAAAGGTACCCTGGCTTTTGCCACCCAAGAAAATTAATTTCCTGTGCCACTGTCGAGCAGAGCCACAGACATGATCCCCGGGGTGAATTTCCTATTTCCCATCCAATCATCAAGTTTTCACTTGTAGGACTTAAAACTGTCAATAGTAATTAGCCTGGCCTCAAACTATCCAAGGCTACTATAACCCCTCCTCCTTACTCAGTCCTTTATACACAAGGCCCCATTTTCCAGATCTCAGAAGACCGAAAGGCACTATATATACAGTCAAGACTAAAAGAGCCAAAACAAAACAAACAAAAAAAAAAAACAGAAGTCACAAGACTCGTAACCAAAAGACATCTGGGAGACCCACCTCCAACCACAAGGCTGAAAGAGTGGGGAAAGAGGAATGTTCAGCAACGAGATGCAACTACCCTTGCAGAACTACTGTTATTATGGGTATGTAACTTTCATATGATGTAGGGAGTTACAGCTCCTTCACTTATATTACATAGTGTTAAACTACACCTGCTGGATGATTCATCACAGTACAATATCTCAAACAATAAAATGTAAGAAAGAAAAGATTAAGAAGCTATGTACCTACCATAATGTTCCATGTTAGTTGTCTTCTTCTCGCCTTCTTTCTTGCTGGTTGGGTTCGGAGCCGAGGATACTCGGCCATCTTCAAAAGCTCGAGAGCTACTTACTGGCTTGAGGCCCCCCTATATCCCATGATGCCTGGCGCAAGATACCCAGATCTCGTTTGGCAAGTCTAACTGCAGACATAATAACAATAATAATAACACAGGAATCCTGTCCTAGAACGCATAAATCCTACTGGAGAGACTACTAGTCAGAAGGAATAGCCAGAGAAGACTCAGCCAGTGAGAAAAACATAAGGAACTCTTCTCGGTCTACTAGGATAGGGGGATGGAGGGTGGGACGCAAGAAAGAAGGCGAGAAGAAGACAACTAACATGGTACGTTATGGTAGGTACAGAACTTCTTAATGTTAAGTTGTCTATCTCACCTTCATTCTTGCTGGTTGGGACAGCATCCCTAGCACCTCAATCCTGGGTGACTCATCGGAACAGACTCTTCAGAACAGTGGAACCAAAATCAGCTCTGTTCCTGGAGGCCACGTCCGGCTTATAATGTGAAATAAAGCTATGAGGATTGGCCCATGTAGCTGCCACACAAATAGTTTCCATTGGCAATCTTGCCTGAAAAGCCACTGAAGTAGCTAGAGCTCTAGTGGAGTGACCTTTTGGTTTAGCAGGAAGCTCTTTATTCCTTAGCTGATATACAAATGTAATAATAGATGTCAACCACCTAGATAAGGTTACTTTTGACACAGGTAGACCTCGTTTACCCTCAGCATAGGACAGGAACAGCTGGTCTGATTATCTTATTTGCTTAGTTCTATGCAAGCAAAAGCGTAACTGTCTATGAACATCCAACTGATGTAATTTGTATTCCGCATTGTTGGAATAATTTGGAAAAAACACAGGCAGATCAATAGACTGATTCAAATTATTGTCAGAAGAAACCTTTGGAAGAAGGAAGGGTTAGTCCTGAGACACACTCTATCATTGTGGAAAACTAGATAAGGAGGGCGAACACAAAGAGCCTGAAGCTCAGAAACTCTTCTGGCTGAAGTAATTGCAACCAGAAGAAGAGTTTTCCAAGAAAGAAACTTCAAAGAACAAGAAGCTGCCAGTTCAAAGGGGCGCAGTATCAGGGAAGCTAAAATCAAATTTAGATCCCACGGAGGTGGGGGATCTCTCACTGGGGGCCTGAGTAAAGTAGTCCCTTTGAGAAAAGCTTTACAAAGCTTATGGGATATAATACTAGCATCCGACAGACCTGTATGAAAGTTTGAAATTGCAGCTAACTGAACTCGAATCGTGGCAGAAGATGATCCAGCACGAAAAAGTTCCGCTAAAAAATCCAAAATATGGTGCACAGGGGCTGAAAAGGGATCTATATTCCTAGCCTCTGCCCAGAAAGAGAAACATTTCCACTTACTAGCATAAGTCTTTCTAGTGGTAGACTTGTGCGATGATAAGATGATTTCACACACCGAGTGGGAGATGTTTGGAAGCCCGGCTAAGGTCAAACGTGGAGCAACTAAGCAGTGAGCTGGAGAGATTGAAGGGATTGGTGCAGCCCACCCGACTGATGGATCAGGAGGTCTGGAACTGGTTCCAGGGTCCAGGGCTGCTCCAGAAGGTAATGATGCAGGAACGGGAACCAAATTTGTCGAGGCCAATAAGGGGCAATGAGGATCATCTTGCATCCCAATGTGGTAGCTTTCTGTATTAATTTGGGAATCAGGGGGAATGGAGGGAATGCATAAAGAAGTCCCTGAGGCCAATCGTGAACAAGAGCGTCTCTGGGGGAGTATCCGGGAAGAGGGAGGAGAGAGAAGAAATTGTTGCACTTGCTGTTGAAGGGGGTGGCAAAAAGGTCGCAGCAAGGCTGACCCCATTTGCGGAAGATTTGGTCCGCCATTGTCTGATTGAGAGACCACTCTTGAGGCATGAGAATTGCTCTGCTCAGCCTGTCCGCTAACGTTGGACTTCCCAGGGATGTGCGCTGCTATCAGAAACCGTTGGGAAGAGATCGCCCACTGCCAGAGTCAGAGTGCTTCTCAACATAGGGGGTAGGACCTGGTTCCGCCCTGCTTGTTGATGTACCACACTACCGACATATTGTCTGTTTGAATTGCAATGGTCCCGGTAGGAAGAGAGTTGTGCAGAGCTTGCAATGCCAAAAGCACGACCCTCATCTCCAAGACATTGATATGCAGATGGTACTCGTGAGGCTGCCAGGTGCCTTGGACTGTTCTGCCCTGAAAATGCCCCCCCCCCCACCCGATCAGGGAGGCATCCGTGGTCACCGTAGCCACTGGAGGAGGAAGAGCAAAAGGTCTGCCCTGGGTTACTGATGGGGAAACCATCCACCATCAAGTTGGTTTTTGCATGTCTGTGTGATCATTATTTTGTGAGACATTGGAAGTTGCTGGAAAGACCATTGGGTGAACAGCATCCACTGAAGAATCCTCATATGAAAACGAGCAAGGGGGACTAGTATGATAGCCGTTGCCATGAGACCCAAGGTCTTTAGGACGAATCTGGCCTGAATTTTTTTGCATCCTAATAAGACCTGGACATGTCGGCGAATGTCTAGCACTCTGTCTAATGGAAGTCTCGCTGACATGTCCTTTGTATTTAAGTTTGCACCTATAAAAGGTAATAGATTGACAAGGTGACAATGCAGACTTTTCGAAATTTATTGTGATGCCTAGTTTGGAGCAAGTTTGGATGGTGTAGTCTCTGGCTTGCAGCAGGTGATGCCTGGTGGTTGCAGTAAGGAGCCAGTCATCTAAATATGGAAACACCTGGAATCCTTGCCGTCTCAGGTGAGCGGTAACTACTGCCAACCATTTGGTGAACACCCTAGGGGCTGTGGTGAGACCAAAGGACAGAGCTCTGAACTGATAATGACTGGCTCCCAGCCGGAAGCGGAGGAATCTTCTGGAGCGTCTGTCCATTTTGATATGGTAGTACGCATCCTGAAGATCAATGGAGCACATCCAATTGTCCTGACCCAGAAAGGGTAAAATGGACTGTAGCGTGACCATCCGGAACTTCGTTCTTTGAACAGACCTGTTTAGTCTGCTGAGATCCAGAATGGGTCTCCAGTCCCCTGTCTTTTTTTGGTACCAAAAAGAACCTTGAGTAAATTCCGGATCCTTGCTGGTCTGCCGGGACTGGCTGGATGGCTCTTTTTCTTAGCAGTTTTGAAATTCCTTGAACTGCTTGATCCCTTAGATTGGGTGGAACATCTGGAAGGGATTTGTTGGGAACGTAGGGAGTGCGAAAGAAGGGGATTTTGTAGCCTTCGGATATGATAGACAGTACCCATTTGTCTTGTGTTATACTTTGCCAGGCTTTTGGGTACAGCGATAATCTTCCCCCGACTGCCTCCGAAGGTGGACAGCCGGGCAGCACCTCAGGGATGCTGGAAGGGCTTGTCAGAGAAAGATTCTCTTTGGCCCTGATTTTGCGGCCCCCCTCTGCCCCGAGGGCAGCGTCTATTGTTGTTCCCTCCTCTGCCCCTGGAGGGGAACTCTCCACATGTGTCAGGCACAGCTCCCTGGGGTTTCCGGAACCACATCTTCCCACTCTTCTGACCCTTGGGATACAGTCTTGAAGGAATGGAAAAACGGACTCCCACAGCAGAGAGAGAGTCTTGCCTTCCTGCTCACACCTGGTAAGGGTATCCTTCACCTGTGGTCCAAAAAGAGCAGAATCATCAAAGGGGGTGTTGGTGAAAGACGCCCTGAAGGGTTCTGCAAAGTTACATAACCGCATCCAGGCATGCCTCCTCAAGGCCACGCCTGTGCCTGCGGCCCTACTCGCACCATCGGCTGCATAAGAGATGAGCCGCATGGAGGAGTTTACTACAGAATTAAGAGTCGCCAGCTGGGAGGCAACCTTAGCCTGGGCCCCCGCAGCTGATGGATCTTGAAGGGTATTTCCTAGCTCTTTAAGGAGATCCCTTTGAAGGCGGGTAAAGTGGCACAAGTAGTTCAGCGACCTCATGGAGAAGGTCGCTGATGCAAACATCCGCTTCCCATATCTGTCCATCGTCCTAGATTCCATATTAGGGGGATGGACAGACGAAGAAGTTTCAGCCAACTCCTTTTTTGTGGCCGCTGCTACCATCATGGCATCAACGGGAACACCCTTAGTCAGAAATCGCTTGCCTTGTGGTGCAGTAATAAATTTTGTGGGTCTTCAGGGGTTTGGTTCCACTGTGTCTGGGACTGACCACGCCTTCCGAGCCACCACAGACATCAGTGGATCAAAAGGCGGAGACACCCAGGAGGTGGAGGGTTGGGAACCAAATGCATCCAGGAATACCAACTCATCCTCGGAAGGGTTAAGGGTAGTCCAGTTCCCCCTCTGCCTAAGTATCTCAAGGATGTCTGAGAAAGAGACGTCCTCAGAGGGTGATCTCTGGGACCCTTCCGAATCCTTCAAGTCGGTATCTGAAGTGACAGACTCAGGGGAGTCAACATGCTTCCTCTTGCATTTCCTCTTTCGAGGGGGCTCCTCTGAGTGATCAGGGGAGGCCTCGGAAGAGGACGATACACCCAATGGGGTGCCCTGGAGCGCTTGTTCCCCACGCTTGGGGTCTGGAGGAGGGGCAGAGGCAGATGCAGGCACCATGAGGGGAGGAGCTGATGAGGCTGACCGTGGGGCTGACTTAGAGGCCAGCACACCCATGACCTCGAAGGCGCCCCTTCCCGATACCGAAGAAGGCTCCGAAGAGACCGGGATCCTTCCCGGCACCGAGAGAGACGGCTCCAAGGCCGATGTAGGAGCCGAACTCACCTGCGCCGAAGCTCCGAGAGGGAGAATGGGGTCGGACAAGAGTCCGATGCCACTCGCCCCCTCGGAGCTGACGAGGGAGTCCCGGCGCCCAGATCCCTCCAAGGACGGTACCATGGATGAGATTGGAGCTGACGACGGAACCGAAAGGGTAGGTATCGGTGCCGACGGTTCCACGATCTGAGCCCCAGCAAGCTCCGGCTCCGAACTCAAGGGATGAGTCGAAGGAGGAACTACTGCAGAGACAGGCAGAGCCGAACCCTGATGAGGGGGGCTGGATAACATTTTAGCCAGGGCCTGCAATTTAAGGAGCCTGCTCACCACTCTCTCCAAATCATGGTCAGATAGTCTATAAGACCGAGAAGAGTGGGATCGGTGACTTTGCTCCGACTGTAACAGAGGTGACCCCGGAGCAGAGTGTATCGACTCTAGGGATGGAGACCTAGAGCGTTTTCGACTCCCTGACGGTTCCGACACCAGAGTCGGGGCCGACTGGGAGATAGGTACTTCGGTTCCAGTCGGAACCGAAGTTGAAGCAGACGCCACACCCGACGACGGCTCCGAACTGGGAGCCGGCGGCTTCGTTGGCTTAGAAGGTTTCACTGACTGAACCTTAGCCAGTGACCCTTCAGGTTTGAGCAAACCCCTAAGGATTAGCTTATTCCTATGCTCCTGCAGGATTCTTGGACTAAAGGCGTGACACACCGAACAAGAGTCCTGCAGGTGTAGGGCACCCAAACAGTAGACATAAGAAGTGTGACCATCTGTCAGTGACATCTTCTGACAGCATGAGTCACACTTCTTGAATCCAGATACTTTGGTATCTTTAGACATACCTGTAAAAGGAAAAATCAATTTACAGAGAAAAAGTAACAAAAGGGAAATAGGTAACTAGTAAAAACACACACACACTCAACACAAGTTACCACACCCTAACAGCACACACACTCTATTACCTAAGAAAAGGTAATTAGACCTACTAATCTACCACAATTTCTAACAAAGAAACTATTACATAAAAATTGAAACAAGGATTAGCCTCTAACTAAAAACTGCTACTTTTAAGAAGAGAAATGGGGGAGGGGAAAACAACAAGAAAACGAGTTTTCAAGGGAAGGAGACTAAATACAAATAGATAACCAACTACTGAAAGTACACTAACTATTTTAAACACCAACTATAATATATAAAAAAAAATTTTTATACAATGACAATAAAATTGAAAAAATATGACCTGAGCCAGTAAAAGCAACCTCACAGCAGAAGCGGCAAACGAGATCTGGATATCTAGGGCATCATGGGATATAGGGGGACCTCGAGCCAGTAAGTAGCTCTCGTGCTTTTGAAGATGGCTGAGTCAGAGCCAAGGATCGGCTCCGAACCCAACCAGCAAGAATGAAGGCGAGAAAGACAACTTAACATCACCTTATTTTTTATTAAAAAATGTATTTTCCGATAAAGTAATGTCTTCTTTTTTTTAAGCAAATGCTATCACAAGAACTTCAGACAAAACACCATTTCTTTTTGAACTTTAGATAATGATGCATTGGTCACCTGACCTACAATACCTGCAATAATGCAATGACCTTAACTTTAAAAAGCTCACTAAAGTAATACGGTCATTCAGCCCTGGATATCTAAGGGCATAAAATCTAAACTGCCAAGTTAATTCACGATAAGCCAGAATTGCTTCCAAACCCCCTTCCCACTTCTAAAACTTATGATGATCTTTTCAACACTAAAAATTAACTCCCATACACACTTTACTGTTTTTTTCCAAGGTATTACTGTCATCAACTTCTTTGATAGCCTTATCATGTTCAGCCATTCATTCCTTCAAAGTTCTGCTAGTCCTTCCAATGCAAAAGGCATCACAGGACTCGCACTGGGCATGACATATGCCATTCACCTTCTCACAATTATACCTGTCACTCACTCCAACAGTCCTCAATGCATACAAATTCTGGACATACTCACTACTGGAGGCAAACTTACATTGTTTACATCCAAAACAACACCAAGTGCTACTGGGTTTGTTTGCATTCTATTAATACATTTATGTTTCACTTACAGCATACTTTTAAAACCTCTTTTATCAATACATTTTGGGAGTTCACTAATACTACCATTGAGCACTTCTTTCAAACTCTTGTAGAGAGTCATGCCCAAATCGTTGCTCTCAGTAGAGGTCCTTACATTCACCACTGCAGTACTCATAACTCATGGGATTCTCTGTCATGGAAGCACATTGTCTGGCCAGTCTACCAAAGCCTACCATTGCTTTAAGGTACGCCAAACGTCACCTAAACGCTCCTTGCGTAGTGTAGGGCATAAAGGTGATATTCAGGCATACCATCTTCAGAACTGCTTTGCCGCCAGTCCAGATGCTGTTTGTAACTGTCAGTCTGTTTGCCGCTGTCCATCTTCTGCCATTTTTTTCCGTATATTTTTATTCTGGTGATTACTCCTGTTTGCTCAAGTCCTCACCATTGCAGATAAGTACCCATTTGTTTTTTTTTCTTGCTGTTTGGGGAGTTAATGTCATCCAGGAAGAGTAAATGCCAGTGTGGAAGACAGATTCCCCATAAAGAATGCCAGGATAAGTGCCTTTTTTTTGCCTATGAGCTTCTCACAATCACACTCTATTTGTCTGGCATTTGTCCCTAAAACCCTTCGTAGTAGGCTTTCTTCCCTTTCACTGTATCTTGAGAACCAGCATCTTAAGCTTCTCACTAAAGATACTATGGATGGAACGGATGGAACTTCCTGCCCCAAAGGTTAGCTGTCAGGGAAGAAGAAGAAGAAGGTGAAAAAGGTAAGACCGGAATCTTCTGCTGTCCAGCTTCTACCAGGTGTCCCTCCAGAGGCCGTTACAAACCCGGAGGCTCGCCTGGCTGTGTTGTCGGCTTTCTCTGCCGTGTCCGGGTTGGAGGCCAATGAGGATCTGGTCGTCAGCACTTCCAATGAGGTTTTGCAGGCATCCATTTCAGATGTTCAGGGAACCACAGCTGATTGTTTCTGAGGGGTGTAGGGGGGAGTTCCACAGGTTTTTCTTAGGGAAGAAGCTCTTATTATGGTTGTGAAATTGCTGTTCTGAGTTACAACCTTCTCAGTTCTCTAGGATGGACATTTCCTTAAAACAAACAGAAAACTAAACATGTTTCTTCTGCTCCTAGGGATCCAAAAAGTGAGTGGCAGGCCTTTAACTCAGGGGTTATTTAATGCTTTACTGTAACTAAAACCTCCTCAAGGGTTTTGGTTCCTGTTCCTCCTTGGTCCTCTTCTACACTTCCAAAGGCCCAGGGAAATTTCTTTTGAGGAAGAGTTTGATTCTGATGAAGAATCCCTTAGTTATTCTACCCAGATTCCTTCTCAGTTAGTTAGACTACGGATCTGAGGAGGAATAGTCCATACTTCCTCTCAGCAAATTTCCTTTGGTGACACAATCTCTATGATGATGGAATTTTTTAAGTGGGATTGTGCCCAGGTTTCTGATATCCATGAGTGGTAATATGAGTTACTGCAGTTGGAATCTCCTAAACTTGTGGCTATTCCTGCTGTCTTGGCTGCTTTACTAGAGGTTTCTTTGAATGCCTGTAAAGCGCCAGATTCTCTATCCCCTGCTCCCAAGAAGTCTGACAGACTTTATAGGGTCCTTGAGGATTGTTCCTTTTTGTTGAAATGTCCTGCTGCTAACCCTATGTGGTGTCTGTAGCCTCTGATAAGCAGTCTCAACAGCTTCCTTCATCCAAGTTACTGCCTTCCAAAAAGGATAGCAGAACCATGGACAGGCTGGGCAAGAAAGTTTATACTTCTGCTACCCTAGCTTTTAGGGCAATTAATTATCAGACCCCTATATCTAGGTATGCGTTGGCTCTTCTTTCTCAGGCTTGTCAGCTTTTTTTCTGATCTTCCAGACTCCAGGGTAAATCTTCTGCTCTTTCCTTGCTAGGAACTTCTTAAGTAGTTCATCATGCTATCAAATGTAGTTATGATGCAGTAGATGCCTCTTCTAGGGTTGTTGTTTTTGGTTCAGTACTGAGGAGGTATTCTGGCTTAAGCTTCAACCTTTACCAGATGATATTAAGGCTAAATTAATGGATGTTTCTCTGGATAATAAACTTGTGTTTGGGGAAGTAACTGCTCGTTTGTTTAAGTCTCTTCAGGACAAGGGGAAGGCCTTACAGGAGCTTAAACATCTCCGATTCTCTTGTGCCTAAATTTCAGAGAAACTACCCTTTTAAAGCCAGCCTTTGTTCATAGGCAATCTCACCCTCCTCCTAAAGGTAAAAAGCATGGTAAATAGGCTCCTCCTGCTAAGGCCATTCAGACTGCAGGGATTAAAAAGCCTTCCTTTCCTGACAAACCAGGTGCTGATTATCAACCTACTCCCAGTCACATTCCTCTTTCTCTTCGCCTCTTCCTCCTCCCATTTGGCGTTGAATCACCCAGGATTCTTGAGTTCTGTCAATCATTCATCAGGGATACTTCATGATGTGGATTTCCCATCCTCCTTTTATGGGCATTCCTCAGCCTCTTTGGGAACACTTTCCTTTTTCCCCAGAGGTTCATTGAGATCTAGTCTCAGGGTACTAGTCAAGAAGTGCCCATGTCCCAAAGGGGGAAGGGGTTTTATTCAAGAATATTTCTACTGCCCAGAAAAGAGGGTATTTGGAGACCGATTCTAGATCTCTCTCATCTAAACACTTTTCTGAAGGTGACTTCCTTTTGGATGTTGTCTCTTCAGACCATGTTTCCTCTCTTGCTTCCTCAGGCCTTTCTGGTGTCTCGGGATCTCAAGGATACTTATCTCCATATTCTGATCCATCCTCTTTTCAGGAAGTTTCTGCATTTCTCTCTTGCTTCCTGGCATTTTCAGTTCTGTGCTTTGCCCTTTGGCCTTTCAACGGCCCCAAGGGTGCTCACCAAATGCCTTGCTCCTGTGACATTTCTTTTTGCAGACTTCAAGGGATCCAAATACTTCCTTACTTGGACGACCTGCTGATTCAGCCATCCTTTCCAGAGGTCCTTTTGCAAAATTGTTGCGTTACCATTTCTCTTCTTCAAAGCCTGGGGTTTATTCAGACGGTGATAATGCTGGCATACCTGCCTCCTCCAAAGGCCTTAACTCTCATTTCTTACTTTCAAACAAGGTACAAGAAACCATCAGGGTTAGTATCAGTTAACACTTACTTCAGTTGTTCTACAAGGATCATCAGGCTAAGCAAAAGCCCATTTACAGTGGAGGCCTTTGAAGAACATCTCCAGCAGTTACAAACATTGCATAATCATATAACACTCTTGTCTTATGCCAACACTATTATACAACTGTGTACATATAGTTACAATAGTAGAAAAATATGAAAATCTTTTGCAAGCAAGGCATAGGGCAATTTAAATGAACAAGAGAGGGACAGATTCTAAAAGATGTATTCTCTGTGTAATTCACTTACTGTGTTGGAAGCCTTATTTACAAATAGGTCTTGGATAACAGTAAGTCACTTATTGATCTTTTGGAATATGACCCAATGTTTTAGCAAGAGGAATAAAGTCGAGAAAATTAAAGTGAGAAATAGGGTAGAGGATCAAAATAGAGAAATGACATGTTAAAAAGACAAAGCGAGTGGGATAGGGAAAAAAAGGTGGTTTGTGGAAGAACTGGGACAAATCAGAATATTACATGCAAGAAAACATTTTATATTATTTACAAGAATATATCCAGTTGGGCGCTAAATGAGCCTTTAGTTTTTGGAGGAATCTAACTTGGCTGGCTTCATTCCTGAAATCCAGGGGAATGAAATGTCAGATTTTAGCTACATAAACAGAAAAGACAATCTCTGTAATGACTGACTTAGCTACATGCATCAGGTTTTGATTTTGTGATCAGAAGGGTCTGGAAGGAAAGTATTTGATAATGATATTAGAAAGAGCTGGACATTTAGCTGATACATAAAATAAAGGAAGCTTGATTTTTAATTAATTACTATAATACGTTTCTATTCCACACAGTTAAGGTGATCTACAGCTATATAGTGATGAGTTTTGTTGGATGTGTTGCCCGTTTTTGGCAATTTTATTTCTGGTTTGTTCAATCTTTAATGGATGACTTTGGGGAAAATTAGTTAATATGTTTCAGGAATACAGAAGTCTGGTTAAACGTAATATTTGTGTAGTTTGTTGTCATCTTAATTCAGTTAAGTAAGATTTAACTTTTTCTGTGCGGCTTAAAATTGACATTCTATGCATTTGTAAAAATGTAGTCTGCAGTCAATGACGTCTCCAAGCAGTTCAGTGTAACTAATTTGTTTAATTCTGATTCTTACTTAGAAGGTGAAACAGATGTTGCCGAGGCCTAAGTCTGGATAGGGCTTTCCCCAAGGTAAATTACACGTTACAGGGCAATCCTGGGGAGGAATCTTCTTCTTCCCACAAGCACTCATTTTGAAGGTCCAGTCTGCTATGATAAGTGGGTGAACATTCAAATAAACAGAAAAGAAAAATGTCAAGGCAGGCTAAGATGCAGCAAGGATAGATCAGATATGGCAGAAAAACTGCCAAAAAGTTCAAGAAACCTCTGACAGTGACAAAGGACATAGAAAACGGCCCAACAATAACAAACCAGATGCAAAACTTTCTTTGAAATATTCTTTGAAATATCAAAGGCAGTGTAAGCCTGTTTTGGAAGAAAAAAAAAACTGTCCTAGGTGAAGCAAACAAAATGAAGATCTGGAAAAGCTGGACAACATTGTTATTAGGAATAATGTCCCTGGCAACCTGGTAAAATTTTATCTGCCCTGTGGCCTTAATGCCCACTGATTGTAGTCCAGATGTTAACAAGGACCGTCTTACCAGATGTAAGTGACACATTGTTCAAATGCCTTAACACTTACCCTTTCAACAACTTCCACTTGGGATGACCTCTAACATGTTTAATTTTACTTAGTGAGATGAAAAAGCTTGCTCAGTATTTGAACAGCATTCATGGCCAAAAGTAAAGTACAGCCTAAAACAGCATTTACATACACCCTGAACAAAAGGCTGCGGGAATATTTTAAAAAGTTTACTTTATCAAGGCTGTCTTTAAAGAGAGAGAGAGAGCGATAGATCGAGAGGAGGAGACTGGGAAAATAATTTATATAAAACACACTATCAGCTTCTGCTCAGTTCCCAAGCAGAAGTTGTATGATCTCACTGCACAGGCCTGGTAATTGCAAGGGAAAAAAATCTATAAATTGCACTCTGGTATTGCTGGTGTCAAACTTGAATGTCTCATCCAGTTATTTTACACAGCAGAGCTGTATATATAAATTCTTGTCAAGTAAGTTTTAGTTGACCTCCCAGTAGATATCATTTAAGTTCTGTACATAATTAACTAAATCACCTGACAGTTACGGGTCCTCCACAGGTAATCTCCTTGTATTAATTACAAGGTGTTTTACCCTGCAACAAAGATATATACTCCATATCTTTACACACATTGAGGCAAGAGAAGCAATCTGAAAAAGCAGCAGGAATGGACCCAAGCCCAAAATGAAAGGGAGAGACTGCTTGCAAAAAATATAAAAACAATTATAAACTGAGCAGGGATATACATGGCAAGGAAGAGAGTAACTGCTTACAGTTTTGCAGGACAAACTTAAACAGCAACAACCTTGAGATTTTTATAGTGGGAAAGAACTGTAAACAGGTGTTCCACAGGATGGAGAGAATGTGTTAGGTTAGATAAGATGCATCAGCTGAGCAACCCCAACGCTGCAGAAAAAGTTCCACCAGTTGCTAAAGATGGACTCTACTTCATCAGATAAGTCCTACGTAATCAAGATAAATTCTTCACAAAAACAGTAGCAGTGACTGCAAAGGTTTTTTTTTTTTTTTTTTTTATAGTGGGAACATGTTCAAAATCAGTGGCATAATTTAATAATGAAAGAAACAAGCACAATTATTTTATGAGGGTTCCAAAAACAATTTCAACTAGTTAAGCAGGCTCAGCCTCCTATCCAACAAGCATTAAAAACAGGCAGAGTAGGTGGGCCTATATATCTCTCAACCTTTTAGAGCAAGAAATCTAGACAAAGCCATAAATAAAAGTGGGCAAAGGACCAAAAATAGGGGCGATTTTTAAATATTGCTCTTACAAACTTAGAAAGTTGATAGAATAACAGGTTGTGGGTTAGCATGAATCTTCTGAAGGGTATGAAGTCTGAAACTCAAATATCGGTCACATTCTAACTTGAATTGTTAATCGTTTGCCACTGATTTACCAGGATACCAGAATTTTATGAAAAACGGACCAAAAATATGAGGCAAAAATCAGGACATTCTGTGAAAATCTTTACAGTTGAGAGGTAAGATCAGCATCTAGATTCCTAATAGAGAGAAAAGGACCACATCAGTTTTGATCATCTCTACCTTACATGTGTATCAATAAGCACTTTCCACACTCACACTGTATTCATCTTCCAAATCAACTCCAAAGTTATGGCTACTGGTGGAACACAACCCACTATTACTGTTACTGACTCATACAGTAGTATTATGTAAGTTACAATAACCCATTAACTTGTGCTAAAAAAGAATACAGATTGTTAAATCTGAAAAATTAAAAGCAGCTCCCCGACTACTACAAACCTGTTGTCATAGGATTCCTGTTCTTTCAAATATTGTTGCATTAGTTCTTCTTGCTTCTTCTTTTCGTAGGTTATTTTCTGCTCTGCCATCCATACCTACAAAACAAGCAGTTTTTGAAATACTATAACTTTTACCATTAATTACTTACAAATAAATTAATTTTTTAATTGCTAAAGAAATTTAGGGACAAAACATGTTTTGTAACAGAACACAATGTTTTTGACAGAGAAAATGAAACAAAATGCTAGTACTGAAATTCAAAGCAAGATAGGGAAATTTTCAACACACCATTTTGAGGCCTAATCTATATTTATTTATTGCGTTTGTTAACCGGGAAAGTCCGCTGAGCCTAAGAAGAGCCAGTTTCCAGTGGAGGCCCGGGGAGAAAAGCTCCACATTAATTACATACAAAAGCTATATTCCGAATATTTTACCTTTTTTTAATTCAAACTAATGATACAATGTTTAGTATGGTAAGTGCAACATTTGAAGTGTCAGTTTACTATGGACTGGATTCAGAAAGGGCTGTGGCATAACAGAATCTTAGCTGCTTGGAGCCCATATGTTATATGAAGTAGTACATGTCTTCCAACCACACATGAAAAATCAAGTGTCCTCAACATCAGATTTCCAGAGACTCTAAAACTGCAGTGATGAAACTTAACAGCAACAGATCATGGGTAATTGGGTATTATACCATGATCCCCCCAAAACGTGCACGCTGATTGGCCAGCGTGCCCGTTGTAAATCGAGTTATACTAATGGAAAAAGGTCCGGTCGCCCGGACTTTTTTCCATTAGTATAACTCATTTTTTTAAACACTGTCTCGCTATGTTAAATGGGTTTAACATAGCGAGACAGCTTTAAAATAAGCAACGGAGATGTCCGTTGCTTATTTTAAAACTGTCTCGCTATGTTAAACCCGTTTAACATAGCGAGACAGTGTTAAAAAACGGAGAAAGCAAGATCTCCGTTGCTTTTAGTGTCTCGCTATGTTAAATGAGTTTAACATAGCGAGACAGTTTTAAAATAAGCAACGGAGATGTCCGTTGCTTATTTTAAAACTGTCTCGCTATGTTAAACTCACTTAACATAGCGAGACACTAAAAGCAACGGAGATCTTGCTTTCTCCGTGCTTTTGCTCAACTCTGATGTACCGCGCAGGCGCGCAGTACATCAGAACTGCCGCGATGCCAGACATCCGCGGAAGGACAGTAAACAGGCATTATACTATGCCATTATTTAAGAAAAGTAACAGTTTCTTTTCTTAAATAATGTCATGGTATAATAGCAATAACCCACTTCTGGGTGTGGGTAATGCTAAATTTACCCACGGTTGGCTTTGTTTGGTCCCTCAGGCTTCGCCCTCGGGACCAAACCATGCCAACCGTGGGTAAATTTAGCATTACCCACACCCAGGCGTGGGTTATTGCTATAGTAACACTGCTTCCATACTGCTGAAAGGATTCACAGAATGTTATGTCTCACCATTATCATTTGCTTCACCCACCCCACCACATACTGTGAAATGTGTATGGCCAAACATTCAGTACTTGCTTACAACCACTAGTCGTGTGTGCAGGAGGACTATGCCACTGCCATCCTATATGCAGCTCATAAGACTGGATGTTCAGGTATGACACAGTAGGGGGAAAAAAGACTACGACTTACGAAGAAGACAGATGTAGGACACCAGCACCTCCCAGTTGACATGAATGAAGCACATGAAGCAGAGCTTCACAGCACAGCTTACCACCAATTCTCAGCATCTTGAGTATCTGCATATTGATTAAATTAATCCACTCAAGACAATAAACCAGACTCAGAAAATGAAATAAATTGTTTTGAATTTCAGTGCTAGCACTTTATGGACAACTTTTTGACCTTATTTAGGGTCACCAGTACAAGTTAAATGAAGAGTCTAGCTATGCACTGACACACTTGGCTTATAAAGCCTAGTATCCTTACCACACGAGTGAGAACCAAATAAACTAAAAAGCGAAAGAGTCCTACAGCAGATGTATTCAGGACCACACCAGAGAGACCCTAGCAAAACAAAGAAATGCGTTTGAAAACATTTAAAAAACTTTTATAAAAAAAGAATCATGGGATGTATGCAAATTAACGGGGGCATATAAAATATTCATGCTGTACTGATGAACAGCGTGCCAGTAGCATAACAGTTTTGAAGTAGCTGATAAACTATCATTGTGAGTTATGCGACACATTCATAAATAGATACAATATACACATTTTATATACTACATTCATATATACTTAAAACATCCATTTACTAAGCAATACATACATCTCTCTCTCTCACACAAACATTATATTTGATTATATACAATATGTGTGTGTGGATAAAATGCACACCCAGTCACATCTACATTTACACAAAACTCCACTAAGCAAATCTGAAAGTCATGCAACATACACTTAACTTGCTTTCATGCACTGAACACTTAATAGATTATTCAATTCATCCATCCACCACCTCTTTTTCCATTTTTACACATGCGGTCAGGGTGGCACTTTAACAGTGACAATCAACCACAGCCAAGGTTCACACCACAGGGTGGCTAGCCCTACAGAGACTCAGCTGTTCTTCCATACCACACACTTGCACGCACACTCACACCTATGGCCAAGTATTAAAACCATGAATACTTGAGTGACTTTATTATTTGATGTTTGCATGTGTTATTATTTTCAGACATTAACTGGTTGTAGACTCTCTTTACTTTAACTGCACAGATTAGCAGCAGCTAAATTCAGAGACTGGGAAGCTCTGACACAGAATTCAGTCTATAAGAATTTGCTTCAAGACTGGACACTAGGCAACTTCAATGCCTGTTCTGGCAAACCCTGATAAGTCTCAACTGTTTCCTGATGTAGAAGCATATCTGGCAGCTTCTAAAGTTTGATACTGAAACCCTCATACTGTTACTTTGTACAAAAGACTTTGGATATTGATTAATAAGTGTAGCTTGGACTAGCACTTTATGCCTCAGAAAAGAATCCTGAGCCATCCTAACAATATCTTCTTCCTCCAAAATAGATGTATTCTTGGGAGCTTTGTCATAAAACATTAAATTGTCTGATATGTAAAAATATAATTGTGGTTGTCTCTTGGAACCAAGTATTAAGTTTCAAACACCAACTTCTTAGTAAGAGAAGTTGTGTATTGGAAAGTCCTACTGATTGAAGATTTGTGTTCTGCTACTCTCAAGGACAGGTATTTGATATGACCAACCAGACATTTAAGATACTTTTCACTGTCTGGATCATTATCTATACAGGACAAAGTTGTTGTCATGGCACAGAGGGGTAAAACCCTTACTATGGCACAGGAGTCCCAGGTTTGATAGTAGCTCAAGCATCTGAGGTGCTTGCAAGTGGAGGATGGGTGTGCATGAGGAAATTTTACTGTTGGATCCTACTAGAGGCTAGGGACACACAAGGGTGTTGTTCTTAAGAAGCAGAGAAATTGGTAGAGTTGCTGTGGAAAAAAAATGCCAACATGTTTAATTGCATTTCTGGCCCTAGATGTTACAAATGCACACAAGGGGAGGGGGGGGTTAGGGCAAGAAAAAAAAACTCTCACTGGCAGCAATATACCACTACTCCAGGTGGGTTGGAGTTAGCCCAGATAAGGAAAGGAGAGCCAAGTGGATTAAGAAAACATACTGGGAGCAATGGATGGTCAACTGCAAAAAAAAAAAAAAAAAAAAGGGGGAAAAACTCTTTCGACTTATCATCGGACTACAGTTATCATGGGCTTGAATTTGTGTGGGTGAAATTCCATGATCTGGCAATGAACTGAAATTCCTGGCTTGAAAATTGAGGACTATTATCAGATATATCTAGCTCTACTATTTCTTGTCAAGAAAATTATACTTACAACAGCAGTCCACAGAAAACATGAAATTAAGATTGTTATAGATTGAAACAGATCAAATGTCCCACTTATTCTTGCTTGTGAAAAAATCATGTGGAATTTTTATTTTATTTTTAAATGAGATTTCTAAACATGCCACACATTCTACACTCATGATCTATTTGCACAATCTGTACAACTACACAGTCAGTATACAATGCCATGTGCCTTTTGTTTGCACTTTATCATAGCAAATGTAACACATGTAGCTTCAATAGCATTTGGTTATGGAGGTGTGTGAAGACAATTTTGTCATCCATGAATATAATTTCCTACACAAATAAGTGATCTCTAAAATGAAAACATGACTTGAATAATGAAGAAAGTGCCAGACTCTCCTGTCGTAATGACATATTGGAGTAAAATATAGCTGTACAGCACCTCTTGTATAAACTCTCATCTCTTGTTAAATTCTCTGAGTTCAGAGGTAACAATGACATTATCCATAAGACCTCTAGGTTTTTGCCTATAAGATCCTGGCTACATTCATTTAAAAATGGTCTGTTGAGTGTATCAGCAATATGCATAAGATTCCCAGGCTTATAATGTACTTTAACACCATACTTCTGTAGTGATAACATTATCTTCTTAAATATACTCTTACATGGCTTGCGGACATATCCCACTACTACACTTATACAGTCAAGAAGTTTGGCATTTTAAGACTTTAGCATTTCTCTCTCAGTCTGTGCACATTATGCCTATGCATCAGTCAATGCCCTTGATGCACAGACAACAGGTCTGCCCTCCTTTAAAAGCACTGCTGTTAGTTTTTGTTGACATGTAGGGTTATAGGCAGTGTCACGTCATGGCTCTTCAGCATCACTGCTAGCGTCACTAACCTTGTCAGCAACTCAAAAAACATTTTTTCTTTTATTTTTATCTGCTGACCACCACTCTACATCAAGCAACTTTCTCAGTTATACTGTGATCTCTGACAAGTGTGGAATAAAGTGATTCCTTACCATTAACCAAGTATCAATATGTTTGCATATTCACAGTTATGCAAAACCTGTCAGTATTCAGATGATGACCATTTTCAGTTAACACTTCTAATATACCTTGCAGAAGACACGTTTTTGGCATCTGACTTTGCTGACCTTCAAACTTTGTGATCACAAGCTTCCTAACAACACAACTAATCTGTCACAGTCTTGCTTTGTAGCACCTCATAAAATAGCATCATCAAATGCTAGAAAGCCCTCTAATCAAGTTTCTACAGCTCAGTGAAACACTTCTAGTGCTGATGAAACTCTGAAAGGTAGCCTCAATTATCTGCATTACCCTAAATGTTCAACAAATGTGCAGAGTTTGGAACTAGTTTCATCCAACTTTGTCTGATAAAATTCCTAATCTGCATCAAGCCTTAAAAAGAAAGAATCTGTTTTTCATAGTTGCTGCTACTTTTTCAGCCAGCTAAAGTACACAATGGTCCCTTGATCTACTTATTAACATGTAACACCGAAAGCTCCTTACAACGCCCAGATATTTTTGGAGTCTGGCTTCCTTAACTAAGTTACTTACCCATTTTAAAACAGGCAATATTAAATGGGTAATGTTTATGTAACAAAATAACAGCAAGACTGTTAACCTAGGATGTTGTGATATACAGAAAGTAATTACTGCTTTTCAATTATTCATAATTTCATAACTGAGAGAGCTACACGTTACTGAAGAACATTTAAACAATAAAGTATCCATATTCACTTATAATGCAGTATACTAGACATTATTCCCAATTATTTGCTAGGAATTATGAAGACATGTAATATTTCCATAAATACTTGATATCTCTAAAAACAAGTAATTTTCAAACTTCTGCATAGCATCAGGTGAAACCTTAGATTATGATGCTGAAGAAAATGGTCAATTATTTTTACACTGCAAATTCACATCTTGAAAGATATGCCGTGTTATATTGCTAATTAGACATCCACACATAATTTTCATAGTTCTATACATATCTACATTAATATGCACTCAGAAGAATTTCTAGATGTAACATGAAAGCTTATGTCAGGTTAGACTAAATGTTCTGACAATATATGTCTAGGATACACAGTTTCCAAGACATGAAAATCTGTGAAACTCTAGAGCAACATAATCTGAGTTCATGTGCATTATAACAGTATTGCTGTAAAGACTTAATGTACTATTACCACAAGTCGTGTTACTGATAATACTACTAAAATGGCAATATTAACTCTTCCCAAAAGATTTACATTTCTTTTTTTCAGAATTTTTTAATTTGATTTTCCAGAAAGTGCTCTAGAATGCAAAGATGTGTGCAGGCTGCTGGAGCTGTGGCCTTCCATAGCACAGCGATGTTAAGGACTTAAGATCACTTGGAAAACAGAAAATTCTTACTTAGTCCTGTTTTTGCCTATTTGTTATTTATTTTCAGTATTATTATTGGGTAAGTTGACGGGCCTGCTGACCCTTCTCAGTCATGACCCGGGTATAAAGGAAACAAGATACACTGTTAAGTTGAATGACATGAAAAGATGCATCCATATTTCAAATTCAATAGCAAATGATAAAACTAAATACTTTTATTTAGTGTTACTCTTGTAATTACTGTATCTACTATGCAAATATATACACATCATCTGGTAAAAAAATATTTTAGTTGTTACAGCAAGTGCCTTAGCCAGTGCAATGGAAGCATGAGCATGTCACTTCTTTGAAGGGTTTTTGAATGTCTCTAAGGTCTGACAATTCCTGACTTCACAAGGTAGATGATTCTAAGCGGAAGGTCCTATTCTGAAAGATGCTTTTTCACCTATGACTTGTCCAAATTTAGGCCTGGCAAGTGCCCTACTGTCATCCCCGTTGTTTCTAAGTGAATAACTTTGGTGTCTTAGAAATCCTCTTTTTATAAGTGGATAGTATCTAGCCATGAGAATTTTGAAAACTAGGTTCCCATTTAATAGAGCAGCCCTGCTAGGTACTTGGGAGCCAATAGACTTCCTGGAGTACCTGACAATGATGTGCTTTTTGTTCAATGAGGAGAGCAAATCTGCTTACTTTTATTTCAGTGGAACACAGTTCTTGACAGTTGTAACTTGAATGCATGCTGAGTAAGGCATACTCGAGTTTAGGGATTTTTATCCCCGTTACCATGTTAATAATTTGCTCTGTTGGTTTTGCCTGTTGACTATTACTCATACCGACTATAACCTTTAATTCTTGCCCAATTTTAGCCTTAAAAGGAATGGGTACTCTGCATGCAACATAAATCACAGGAACCGCATCAGGTCACATCTTTACATGGGACTCACCCTACCGACATCCTAAGGTTTCAAAACAATCAACATATCTTTCCAGAATATCTGTATACTGTACCACAGACTCTGTATTGTGCAACTTATTTCTGTACTGGGAAGTGCTAATTATAGCCACTTTTAATACAGTCTCATGCTGCAGTGGGTTGTTTGACAGCAGACTTCTAAATATTAACTCTTCCTTGAGTTTTGCTCACTGCATATAGCTTGTAAAAGTCATCATGCTTCATTAGGTTTAGGAATAGCTCAAACAGACTCGCAGGATGCCATCTCGACTGTTCTGCGTTTCCACACAAACATTCTCACAGCTCTGCAATATAACTTGCTCCTGCACATCTTCAGTGTCTTTAAATTGCATGCTCTCAAAAAGATATCTGTAAACATTATGCACTGTAGAGCAGGCTTGATACATTATAAGCTGGAAAACCAAAGACTATTGTGATTCACAAAAGTAGAACCACAGTAGGGCAAGGCACTATATGTTGTCTTACCTAATACACAAGCACTGTACTCCATATGCATACCAAATTCCCTCACTGAATGTATGCCATTTCAAAGAAAAAAAAAACACTGGAGTACTAGCTAGTCTTAACTAAAATCATTCATTCCCCTTTCAGTGATGCTAGTCCTCTCCTTCCAGTCGGGGGATGCAACACCGGATCCCCACATTACCACAGTACAGTAATGACGCCTCCAAGTCCACCATCATCTTGAAAGATTTTTTTTTTTTTTTTATGAATCACTTCCAGACAAGACTGCAAACCACAATGCAACAGTAATATCCAACTCAGTATGTTATAATTACACCTCACTATGGAGCTGCATGTAGCTCCACAGTAAGCAAGGCAAAAAATACCGTAGCTGCCTCTGACTGCTGTGCAGCTCCCATCTGCCATACAACACAAGCACAACAGCACCTAATACACAGTGGAGTACTAGGTTTGCTTGTGTACCACTTAAGAACAATGGATGACAATTTAAAATGGCACTCAAGAACCTCATTCAAAAATCGGTATACTTGGTGCTGTCATAAGACACACACTACATAAGATACCTGCAAACAATGAGACAGTATAAATACCTAAAGTTGTTGTTACATCTTTAACATTCAGTTTAACAGAAACACTTTGATTTTTCATCTTGATTGCATAAATTCTCTTTATCATGACGTCATATAAGTCTCTGTGGCTATCTGGTTGCTTTAGTTTAGCTTGCAAAGTGACTAACTGAAATAATTGTTTGTAGTCTATTTTTTTTTACACACAGAATTCGAGAAGACTTGTCTAAGTGGCTTCAGCTTGTGTCCAGAATAAGAAAGTAATGTCCAAGCACACTTGTCCAAGCACACTTGAACAGCTCACACTTTTGAACGCAAGAGTGTTATAGGTGAAGTTGTAACTCTAAATTATCCGTAAAGTCTGTATGCCGTGTGTGTGCTTGTATGTACCTATGCACTTGAACAAATGCATGTCTGGCAAAGGCAAGGCGCCCTGTTCAGGACAAGTCTCTTATGTCTTCTGCAAAAGGAATGTTGAAATTGGTTCCGACCCCCCCCCCCCACACACACACACACACACACACACACATAAACCTTGTACTGGACGAAGTTGGTCAGCAGTGAATAGCTGAATGTTTAGGTAGATTCAGCCATGTTGCTTCATGCACCAATATTCAGTTTAAACACAATTTTGTTGCCTTTAATCCATAGTTTCACAAACTAAACTTCCCTTTCCCTTTTTCACTGATTAAATAATATGTACAGAGTTTCTCTGGTCATTAAAGAGATGCATTATTACTTTATTATGCATGTACTGTATCCACTGACTATGCTTTAGATGTGCCCATAAAAACTTCTCCTTCTGGCTGTTCTTTAATATCATAAACTTAATTACTTTGCTACTGCACTCTTTTTCATACAAAGCCTACTCTACCAAATGATTATTATTCAAGTCTACACGTGACTTTTGCTACAAAGTGCACCTTTTCATGTCTAAAGCTACAACACTGGATGAGCGTGTGGTTTCAGACTCCTCATTTGGTGTCAAGTGCCCTCTTGATTACTGAGCATTTGTCTGTAAATTGTCTATTTTTTAAACATTTTTAGCAATTCTTGAGTTCCATTTTCATGTATAGTTCTAATTCTGCATAGTTCTCCATCTTCTGTAATGCTTTTAGGTTGCACAGTCAAAGACTCGCGTACTCAACATACATCTATAATTTTCTCCAATGTTAAATCAGTAGATCATTTGTTTCCATAGCCTGTTCTACCTTTTATTAGGAATTCTGCTAAATTACTAGATTCACAGCATAAGCATATATAGTCTTCTAAACTACATGATTTCAAGTAAAAAGATCTCACATTTGATTTTTTTTTTTTGGTTCACACCATGTCTACAATTTACACTAAATTTCTGTCAGTCTCCTCTTATTTAAAAAGTAAAGCAAATGTGTTAAATACCTTGACTGCTGCTTCCCTGCCTTTAACAAAGAAAAAAAGTATGCCACGTCCTTTATGGCTTATCCCCAGGGCCACTCAGAAGAAGATGCAATGCAAATGCTGAATTCAAGACTTCAGATTTTCAGAGTGATTCCCTTACAGTTTTAGAAACTATGGTAGTTGCAATGTTGTCAGCTGAACCCAAATGGCGAAGTACAGTAAAAATACCTGTAGTACAAATATACTACTGGACCAGCCTCATGCCATACCAGGTACAGGCCTCAGCAGAAAACAAATGGTAGCAGCAACAATAGAAGAAATCTAGACGAAAAAATATAGTATCTCAATGTCCCAAAAAGGTTTCCGCTTCTACTACTGTGCCTAACCTGTGCAGTTTTAGTTACCATCAGAGTTCAGGGTAGATGACAAGAGGCATACACAGTTCTACACAACATATTTTTTTCAGTTCAACTCTTTACTGTTATTCTGAAGACCTTACCAAAAGCCACATGACTCACCCCCTACTAGCCATCATAAATAGCATACTGCTACTTAAATACTCTGTATACAACAGGTTCCAAGACCATGGTATATGTTTATATTACAAGTAATGCACAAGTCTAATATACAGATTATTCAATCATTCAAATTTTACGTCTGTGGTATTATGTTTAACTAGCAACTCTGGACTAGCCTACCAGTTAGTTTGAAAGCTAATAACAAATTGGAACTCCTGTTTAGAGCTACACAATTCTTCATGAATTATGCTACCATACCTAGTCAGAATTTCTCTACTATAACGTGCCCTTCATTTTTCTTTTATCTTCGATAACCAGTTCCCATTTATTAAGCAACACGATCACTAGGCTTGTTGCAGAACAAAAGATAAGTACGGACCACATTAATAGGTTGAGGGGATTATGTGTACATCCACTTCAACCACAGGGACTTTGCCACAGGCTCAAGTTACCTCACTAATGAGACTACCTATACCTCTTGAATATCCTTCTTGTAGTGTGGCTCCTGTGCAAAAGCACAATGATTTGATTCAACATGAAAGGAAGTACTATCCTTAGCCATCAACACAAGTAAAGAAACTGGTGGTCAAGTGGAGCACAGAAAGTATGGGTGAAACTTGCCAGACAGTTGAGACAGAGGACTGTTCTGGATAATTTCAGATGCAGAGGTTTCTCTAGAAGTTGATGATACAACAGAGTTAACCACACATGCCACGCATTTCAGAAAAGAAGTTGAAGAATGTTTCTTAATTGAAGACATTTTGCAGCAAGACTCCCTACCACAACAACAGAAGATGCTCCATGCTACAAAAGGATTGAGAGACTACTGGAGTGAGGAGCTACTCATGAGGCATCAGAAGACTGAGTCAAACTGCTCACTAAAAAAAAAATTGATTTTGCCAGAAATGTTACCTGCTGTAAGAAAGCAATTGTAAGACATGACCTCTTCCCAAATGCTCAACACTCCTAGCATGGGGAGGGAGGGCAGTAAGAAAGTTCTGTCTTGTCTATGGGCTATATATCCATCATATCGTCTGTGTATACAAGAGAGAGAGTGCTGGAATTTCTGCAGGGTCAGAATGACCACTCATATCTCCAAAACAGTGATATGCTCACTGGACACTGCATATGAGCACATACTGAACTGTCCTCCCCCAACCACAGGGCAGGCATGTCCCATAGTAATGGCACTGAGGGGGATGGGAGGTGGAAGAGGATGTAAAGAGACATGTTTGAGGCGTTAAACCACCAGCAAAGATGTGACTTGCACACCTTTGAAATTCTGATCCAGTCTGAGAGAAGACCAGAGACTCGATATTGAGTTCAGAGAGTCAGTTTATAACACTGACAAGTGACAGGATACATGAGGAACTAGACTGATACTTGCTGCCATAAGGCCCTTGGTTTTCAGGCAAAGACTTTTAGAAACAACATCCAAGGAAAACAGGAAAGAAACTAATGTCTGCAAAAGAATCGTTCCCTGAGGGAGACTTAATTTGCTAACAAGGTTGCCCAGAAAGCATGTGATGCTGTGAAAAATACGGCCCAGACCGCAGAATCCTTTATAAACGCATTCTATGAACACCTTCAGGAATGCATGGATCATGTAATCTCAAATAAAACCAAGACCCAATCCTCCAAAGGCAGACGTCCTGTCTGGTGGACCCCAGCCATAAACAAACTAAACAATAGAAGGAGGAAGCTACTACATGATAGAGCAAAATCCCAAAAAGGGAAGGCATCTCTGATCAGTATTAGCAAAAAACTACGGGCACTCATAAAATCGTCTAAGGCCAGCTTCGAGAGAAAAATTGCACAGGACACTAAGGATAATCACAAGCCTTTCTTTAGTTATGTTAGGAACCTGGGAGGGAATTCCCAGATATGCTCAGAATTAGTCCAAAATGACAAAAAATACACTGAACCCACAGACATTGCCAACATCCTAGCTGACAGGTTCAGCGCAAACCCCCCCCCCCAACAGGGCAAATATCTATCCCAGCAGAGTGCTGCCCCCCCTGACATCTCAGATGCTCAGGTAAGAGCTGCCCTCTCCAAAGCAAAAAACACAGCATCAATGGGACCAGACGGTGTCCCGGGTTGCGTCCTACATGAACTCCAAGAAGAGCTAAACCCAAACATAAAACTACTGTTCAATCTCAGCCTTACTACAGGATATGTACCCAAAGAGTGGCGTACAGCAACAGTGGTCCCTCTCCACAAAGGTGGTGCCTCAACGGATCCTGGAAACTATCGCCCCATAAGCCTGACTAGCTTGGTCTGCAAAGCTATGGAAAGGATCATCATGGACCTCATAAATAAAGATATTGGGGACCTACAGACACTGGATCCTACCCAGTTCGGCTTTGTTAAGGGCAGATCCTGCCTATTAAACCTGGTTGATGTCTTTGAAACAGTCACCAAGGCCATTGACGAGGGGAAGGTGGTCCACACAGCCTACCTGGACCTCACAAAAGCCTTCGATACAATACCCCACTCGGGCATTATAGATAAGCTCACCAGCTTAAATATAAACCCCTATGTCACTAGATGGGTTGCAAACTGGCTCAAGGACAGAACCCACATGGTTAGAATTGCTGGAGCCATGTCAGACTCCAAACCAGTTACAAGTGGCGTCCCACAAGGCTCAGTCCTGGGACCTCTCTTGTTCGGTATATATTTCTCGGAGGTACAGGCCAACACAGAAGGACTGTGGCTGACCAAGTTCGCAGATGACTGCAAACTGGGCCATAATCGACTCTCCAGCCGACACAAGCATCCTCCAAAAGGGCCTCATAGAAACAGACAACTGCTGCCAGAGCCATGGCCTCAAGCTAAATGCCAAAAGTGTATAGTCATCCCCTTTGGCAAAAACAAAGTGCCCACAAATTACCACATAGGTGGTAATCCATTAAGTACAGAAGAAGTAATTAGGGACCTGGGGACCCAAGTTGATAGCAATCTCTCATTTGACAACCACGTGGCCAAAGTGGTTAAAAAAACATTTTATATAGCCCACCTAATCATGAAGGGATTCACATCTAGATCAGGGGAGGTCATCGTGCCTCTTTACTCATCCCTCATCAGGCCCATAATTGAGTACAATGCCCCTTTTGGGATGTACCTTACCAGACACCTGCAGCAACTGGAAAGACCCCAAAAGTACCTCACCAAGAGGATCAAAGGGCTCAAACAGATGCCATATGCTGCCCGGTTAAAGAAACTCCAGCTCTACTCCCGCCTGCTCAGAGGCGATCTGTGCCTGACGTATAAAGCCATGTCCAGCCCAGAATTAATGGACATGCTGCACCTCAGAAAATCCAAATCCCATCGAGCTACGCACCCGAGAGACTTGAACCTCAGCACTGAAATAGATAGGACATGCTGGAGGGACAGATTCATAACCCAGAGGCTTTCTTCACTCTGGAATAAAATCCCAGTCCAGGTTAGGCAGAGTCCCTCATTGACTCTCTTCAAGAGGAATCTTGATGAGTGGATGGGAGATCGTAGGTTTACCCCAGGTATCACTTCTGTGTCACTGTTAGACAGAGGCACAGTATACTAACCTCGAAAAAGGGCATAGCAAAATTAATTTAAAATGGTTGGCGAAAGCCAAACACACTCTGGCTTGGCTTATAAATGCCCTAGGGCAGATAGCCTAGTATGAACCTATGAATAATATGATCTGTGATAGCTCCAGCTATAATTCTGTAGTAATCACCATGGTACAAGGCATAAGAAGAGGTAAAATAACGCATCTCTTGTTATCGGAAGTTTCTGCTGGGAAGGGATGGCTTGAAATCAGTTTTCAATGTAGAGAATGCCCTTGGTCCACAATATTTGGAATACTGTCACTAAGGCCAAATATTTGTTGAACATTCTGGGGGCTGATGTAAGACCAAACTGGCAGACTGAAAATTTTAAAGCCACTGGCTCCTACTCAGACGTGCAAAAACTTCCTTAAGACATTGACTAATCTGACATACAGGTACACATCTTGGAGGCCAAGAGAGCACATCTCAAGGAAGAATAACCTGCAAAGAGAGCCTTAATAAAATTGCACTGCACTTGTTTCGGCTTCTTACACAGAGGATCAGCTGGAGGTACTTTGTTTTCTTGGGTACCAAAAATGTGGAACAGTACACAGACTCTCTCTAATCTGGTGGGACCTTTTGGATGTCTCACTTTGTCAGTAGGTGAACCACCTCTTGCTCTGCCAACTTCTTCTGATGAGGTGGGACATCTGAGAGACTATGACAGGATAAGTGGGGTTGACTAGGAACAGTATTCACCAAACCATGGAAATACCCATGATCCAGGTCTCCTGTGTGACAGCCATCCACAAAAATCAGACAGAAGGACATGTGACCCATTGATACCCTCCAGAGATTGAAAGTCAGGCAAGTCTTCAAGCTGCTGTGCTGCTTCTATGAACCTCTGGAGGAGTCATGACAGCTTCAATTCTACTAAGAATTACAATTGCTAAAGAAATGTCCATTTTAAGATGGACAATGTTTTTTTTGCTAGACCATTAGCACAGATAGGGCATACCTGCAAAAGATGTTGACCAGATGGGCACAGAAGAATAATAAACTGATAAATATATCAAAACTAAGCATAGGAGATTTCAGAGACAGACTGAAGGGTTAATGTTTAATGCAGCACACAGTGATATGAAACTGTGGATTCATTTAAGTACCTGTGTAAATGGGTAGATGCAGCATTTTGAGTGTTTCTGACCAGGTCAACCAATTGGTTAATGATAGTTCTAAACTATAAGATGCATATAACAATTACCAAAGTATGGAATGATAGTAATAAGGAATATGTATTGCGAGGGCAATTCTTTATAGAGAACACTTGGAGTGAAGAGTGGCATAACTCAAAATATACTAAGCATTCTGGGCCAGACTATTTTGTACTGAGGTATACAAATTCTTGAGAATCAAAACTGATACAGGAATCTTACTGCAAAGAAAAGTTATCTAAATCAGTAACAAATGACTGGTATCATAAAAAGGTAGAAGAGCAAGTTTTTGATACCAAGTTTTAAAAAAAATAAATTAGCACCACATACTAATGGTTTGTCTGGAGGGTCCATGATACACTTAAGAACCTTCATAGGCTCATAGGTAGGTACTAGGCTCTCAGCCCTGGGGCCTACATAAGCCTAGCCAAAAAGGTTCCCTGGCTTTCGCTACCAAAGAAAATTATTTTCCTGTGCCCCTGCCGAGCAGTGCCGCAGAAGTGATCCCAGGGGTGAATTTTCTATTTCCCATCCAGCCGTCAAGATTTTTCTTTAAGAGGGCCAATGAGGAGCTTTGCTTGACATGAATGGATAGTTTGTTCCAGAGTATGGGAAGTCTCTGGGACAGGAATCTATCCCTCCAGCATATTCTGTTTATTGTGGTGACGAGGTTAAGTTCCCTGGAGCATGTGGTACGGAGAGATTGGGATTTCTTTAAGTGTGGCATGTCCAACAGCTCTGAGTTTGACATAGCTTTGTATGTTAGGCAGAGATCGCCTCTGAGTACGCAATATGTGATGGAGTGGAGCTGAGAGTTTTTTTTAAGACGGTCGGCGTACGGCATCTGTTTGAGGCCAGTCATCCTGTTAGTGAGGTATTTCTGTGGCCTTTCCAATTGTTGTGGGTATCTTGTGAGATACATGCCAAAACGGGGTATTGTACTCTATAATGGGTCTGATGAGGGATGAGTAGAGAGGAATAATGACCTTTTTTCTAGAGGAGAACCCTTTTGTGATGAAGTGTGCCATGTAGAAGGATTTCCTGACTACTGTGGCGATGTGGTTATCAAAGAAGAGACTACTGTCCACCTGTGTCCCCGGTCTCTTAATCACACTTTTGGTATTTAGTGAGCTACCACCTATGTGGTAGTTCATGGGTACTGAGTTTTTCCCAAAGGGGATGACAATGCACTTCTTGGCATTGAGCTTGAGGCCATGACTTTGACACCAAGCATCTGTTTCTGTGAGGCCTTTTTGTAGAATGTCTACATCATTAGGTGATTCTATTATGGCTCCCAGCTTGCAGTCATCTGCAAACTTTGTTAGCCAAAGACCTTCTGTGTTGGCCTGCACTTCAGAGAAGTAGATGCCGAACAGGAGAGTACCCAGGACCGAATCTTGTGGTACTCCACTCGTCACTGGTCTGAAGTCAGAATTGAGAGTTGACAACTTTTACTGTGTGGGTTCTGTCAGTGATCCAGTTGGCCTCCCATCTTGGGACATAGGGATTTACACCCAGTTTAGTGAGTTTATCTATAATTCCAGAGTGGGGGATGGTATCGAAAGCCTTGCTGAGGTCAAAATAGGCTGTGTGCACTACCTTGCCCTAGTCTACAGCTCTGGTGACTGCTTCAAAGAAGTCAATCAGGTTTACTAGACATTATCTGCCTTTTACAAACCCAAACTGAGTGGGGTCCAGGGTTTGGAGGTTACCTATGTCTTTGTTTATAAGCTCCAACAAGATATGTTCCATGGCCTTGCAGACCAGGCTCGTCAGGCTAATGGGCGGTAGTTTCTGGGGTCTGTGGTGGCACCCCCTTTGTGGAGTGGGATAACCGTCGCTGTGCACCATTCAGTGGGCACAAAGCCTGAGGTGAGGTTATGACTGAACATGGTACTTAGGTGGGGTGCCAGTCCGTTCTATAGTTTGTGCAGTATGCAGCCTGGGATGTTGTCTGTTCCCATGAATGCTGTGTTCTTGGCTTTGGAGAGTGTGGTCTTTACTTCTTCATCCGTGATTTCAGGGGCTTTGCCTTCTTCCGGTATTAAGATGGGCCCTTTGGAGGATGAGAGGGGAGTAAAGTTAGCAGTGGACCTATCTGCCAGGATGTTGGCAATATCTGTTGGTTCTGTATATTTAGTGCCATTGTGCTGTAGCTCAGAGCAGATCCGAGTCTTGATATTGAGATTCTTGACACAGCTGTAGAATGCTTTGTGATTGTCTTTGGAATCCGTGGTGATTTGATTTTCATAACTAGCTTTGGAGGATTTTATGAGGGATCTCAGCTTCTTGCTGAGGCTGACCAGGGAGTTCATCAAATCTTGGGATTTTACTCTTTTTTGCAACAGCTACTTCCTTTTGTTGTAGAGTTTGTTTATGGTAGGACACGACCACATTGGCTTCCTTTTTTTGGAGGATAGTGTCTTGGTTCTGTTGGGGATGGCACGATCCATGCACTCATGTATGTGCTTATACAGTGCTTGGAGGTGTGGATATCCTTAATGAATATGGACAAGCCTCTGTCTTACTGTTTCAGTCCAGGTTAGGTGGCCGAAAAGTGTAGTATGAATTATAGCCTGGTAATACAGGAGTGTTCACTGGAGCCTTGAACCAGGTCTCTGTCACTGCACAGATGTCGACGTTCTCCATTTTAAGGAGTGCCTTGAGTGAGTGCATTTTGAGGTTTAGACTTCTAGCATTGAGTAGCATTACCCTCAGAGTTTGCTTACTTGTACCCGTTACGGTGGTGAATTTGGCATTTGAACCTTGCCTAAAAAAGGCACTACAGGGGTGGCAACAGTCTTAGCCAGTATCCGGAATCCCAGGGGTGACAGGTGCAGGCAATCTTTGGTAAAGCATCGTGGTCTGTCGACCATGTCGTCCCAGACAGACAGATACTGGATCCCCTCAGAATGACACCAGAAGCTTAACCAATTGTTGAAGTCAATCATTTTGTCCGTGTACTGTGGTATCATTCTGGGCGATGGCAGGCTGCTACTCAGGGTTAGGGTCATACCTGCCTGGGCTACAAGAACCAAGAGCTCCTCCACGTCTCTTTCATGTAGTCCAGAGAGGTAGGTCTCAGGTCATTCACACCAACATGGACAATGACAGAGTCATATTTGTACTTGTTGTGGAGTGACCAGAGTGCTTGCGTTGTGGCGGATCTTGGCACCCGACAGGCAGCTGACAGTAACTTTCTCCTTGTTCAGCCTGGTGAGCAAGACATCAGGGTGCCTGACTATAGAGTCACCTATGACTAATGTGTTGGATTCGCCGTTTTGCCTTATGGGCTGAGGCTGAGTGGCACACTGATTTTGTGAGCTATGTGTCATTTGGGTAGTGTTGGGGGGGAGGTGGTTGTCTGCATTTCAGCTTGGGTGGTCTCTGTTGCTTGGGCAGATTTTTGAGAGCCTCCGTGAATGTGGGTGTATGCTTTGTGTTTCTATGTGTGGGTTTTGAAGGACTATGTGTTGAGTGTGGTGTGGTGCAGGTGTTAACCTTCTCCTCTTGACTGTCTAGTCCAGTCTTGGCTATATAAGTGCATCTCTCACAGGTTGTAGTGTTGGGTGGTAGGAGGTACATTGCCCCAAGATGCCCAGACTCATCAGGTGGACAGGAGAAAACACTGGGAGCTGACCCATGGACATGTCTGGATATGTACTTATTTAAGTACCAAGAATGGTTCTCCTCTTGACAAGTGAGGAAAATCGAGTGCTGTAGTAATTTGTAGTTTATTTAGTGCTTACAAGGAGTTCTGTGCAAGTGCTGAGCACAAGGAAACAGTTTGGAGTGCTGAAACTAAAAAACTGGCTAGTTCTAGCTAAAACTAGCTAGTTTTAACACCAATCTCAAGAACAGAACCAGGCCATGGCCTGTTTGGTGATCCAGAGTCTTGTCCCAGATGATGCAGGGGTCTGCAGGCTTGTATCCTTTTTCTAGTAGATGCCTCGAATAGCAACCAGACCAATAAGGTTTAAGCACAGACACTCACTCTCCAACCAGAAAGAGTCAGGAAATCAATGCACTCTGCTCCTACTCTCACCAGGATCAGAATATAAGCACAGATTCTAAGCAGTCACCTATAAAGCAGTTATTAAGCTTTCTGGTGATCAGCAGTCCAGTCTCGAGGAAATAATGTAACTGCACTCCTTCTCTCACCAGGAGAAAACAGAAGCACTAATGCCAAGATGACTACTGAGAGGCAGAATATGGGCTCTACAATAATTTGTGGTCTTGCAATAGATGCTTAAAGGTAAGATGAAAAAATGGTTTACCCTAAACACTGCAGTGTGCACTAGAGGAGTTAGATGTGAAAGTATGTACCTTACGTTTTACCTGTCTAAAAGATAAGTTTTAGTGGAGAGTCACTATTTTTTAAAACAGCACGATAGATTGAAAGGGGGTGGTCACTTTTGTATTCTGGTACAATGGAATACAGTAGGATGGTCAATACATTTAAATAGTTGAAGGGGAGTGATTTCACAAAATGATAATTTTGTGCTTACTCACAGCAGTCAGTAAAAGCAGAGAGGAAATGTGATATATAGTCAAATTAACATAAGGGGCAGGCAACTAGAAAGACAGTGGTGTTTAAGAACACAACAGTAACCGGGTGGGAAAAATAAAATCAAAGGGCCACAACCAAAAATAAAATCAAAGGGACACCACTGAAGATCACCTAAGTAAAAGACAAACAAACAAAAACAAGGAGCGTATCACCATAGACAGTATTCCGAATGAAAATAAAAATCTTTAATTAACAATTCAACTGATTCCTCAGGAAAATGACAAGCGCTTTCGGCATAAAGCCTTCTTCAGATCCTACATTAAACCTGAATTTCACTGAATTAGAAACACATTTCATCCAATCACTGTAAAAATTTCAGTCATATGACTCCTTTCTCCAAGACATAGCAATTCCAATCAGGTCAAGCAAATCTCGGCAAGACTCTTTTTAAACCAATTGTAGATGAGCTTACTTCCCATTTCTCAGGGGCATGGTCCTTCCAATCAGATCTAGTGGATTTCAACAAGCCTCTTCTCTAGTCTATCGAAAAGAAAAAGTTATGTCTTACCATAACGTTCCATCTGTGTTGTAGATCTTTGTTCATTAATTACAGCTAGGATCTCGGTTCCGTTCTCGGAACAGATACGGCTGTTTTCCAGCTCGCGCAAGCCAAAAACTCTCAGCTAAGAACCTACCCACAATGCCCCTCTCCTAGATACTCCAGATCGAGTTTGCCCGCCCTAGATAAAAGATGTAGTAATAGGAAAAAATGTAGGAGGCTCTGTCTGAGCAAATACCCTAACCAGGAGTTCCTAAAGTCCACCAGGAATCCAGGCAAGGGGAAGGAGGGCAGGAAGTAATGAATGAACAAAGATCTACATCACAGATGGAACGTTATGGTAAGATATAACTTCTTTATCTGATGTTGTAAATCTTTATTCATACATTACAGACACGGCCGAGTCCCCAGCTACTTGAGTCCTGGGTGGCCCTAAGGAAGGATATTCCTGAGCACCAAAGAACAAAAAGATGCTCGTCCCCTGGAGGCCAAATCCAATTTGTAATGAGATATGAAGGTATGAAATCTTGCCCAAGTGGCTGCTGCGCATATATCATCCACAGAGGCTCTGGAATGAAAAGCTACAGAAGTAGCCATAGATCTGGTAGAATGAGCCTTTATTCTGGACGGTAAAGGTAGCTTATTCTGTTGGTAGATAAAGGTAATGACGTTTCTAAGCCAAGAGGATAAAGTCACTTTGGAAACAGGTTTACCCAATCTGGGTCCTGCAATGGCCACAAACAACTGGTCTATTTTCCTGAAAGATTTAGTACTGTACAAATAATAACGAAGCTACATCAAGGGTGTGCAAAAGGTACTCCCCTCTATTAGAATGCCTTGGGAAGAAAACCGGTAGGTCAATAGACTGGTTAATGAAAAAGCCAGAAATGACTGGTTAATGGAAAAGCCAGAAATGACCTTGGGCAAAAAAAAGGGTCGGTAAGAAGGGACACTATCCGTGCGGAAGATCAAGTAAGGACTCTTGACACTCAAGGCCTGCAGCTCAGATACTCTTCTCGTTGAGGTGAGTGCTACTAGAAGTATGGTTTTCCATGACAAAAATTTCAAATCACATGAATCAAAGGGCTCGAAGGGACAGCCTGTGAGAGACTGAAGCACCAGAGTCAAGTCCCAGGGTTCTAAGGAGGAGGCTTGACTGGAGGTTAACATGTTATACTCTCTTCAAAAAGGTCTTGCATAGTCGGTGTGACATAACTGAAAAATTATCGAGACCATTATGAAAATTGGCGATAGCTGCTAAATGTACAGTGATCGTTGAAGCTCAGGCTCCTGCATGTAGAAGAGTAGTCGGGTATTGTAGAATATTTTGAATAGGCATAGAGAAAAGGTCTAAGTTCTGGTCTCTGGCCCAAATAGAGAATCTAGTCCATTTACTAGAATAAACCTTTCTAGTGGAAGGTTTGTGCGAGGCCAAAAGAATTTCACGAACAGGAGATGGGATGTCAGGCAGCCTGGCAAACATTGGAAGTGGAGGAACCAAGCTGTGAGCTTGAGACTGTGCAGGTTCGGATGAATCAATCCCCGAGGATGGGATAACAGGTCCTAGGAATGATCCAGGATCCACGGGCTGTAAATCAGATGAGGCCATAGAAAAGGGAACCAGACTTGACGTGGCCAGTAGGGAGCAATGAGGATCACTTTGCTTTTCAACCTCTGAGCTTTTTGGAGAAATTCTGGAATGAGGGGAAACGGCATACAGAAGACCCGGAGGCCAATTGTGCGTTAGAGCATCCCTCAGCGGTTCCCCCTGACAGGGGATCAAGGCAAAATAGCTCCTGCACTTGTAGTTCAGGGGGATCCGATCTGCTATTACAGGGTTGAGGGACCACTCATGAGGCATCAGGATGTTCCTGCACAGACTGTCCGCAATAAGTTTGGAACTCCCGGGAATGTGTGTTGCTATAAGAAAGTGAATGGAAGCTATCGCCCACTGCCAAATCCTCATGGCTTCCCAAAACAGGGGGTAAGATCTGGTTCTGCCTTGCTTGTTGATATACCAGACGACTGACATGTTGTCTGACTGAATTGCAATGGTCCCCGAGGGTAGGGATGCATGGAACGCTTGCAATGCTAAGAGAACTGCCCTCAGTTCCAGGACATTTATGTGCAAGGTGGCCTCGATGGGGGTCCAGGTGCCTTGGAGAGACTTTCCCTAAAAATGCCCCCCCTCCACCCGAACAGTGAAGCGGCTGTGGTCACCGTGGCCATAGGTTGGGGAAGACAGAATGGTCGACACCAATGATTCTTTTGTGGCTCCATCCACCATAGCATTTCTTCCTTGCAACAGTTTGCAAGGCGTATCATGTGGCTAAGTGGGTGGATTAACAATGACCACTGTGCGGAAAGGAGCCACTGCAGGATTCTCATGTGCAGTCTCGCCAGTGGTACTAAAGTAATGGCAGCTGCCATGAAGCCCAAGAGTTGCAGTACAAGACATGCTGGTACAAAAGGTCTTAAATTTGGTGCCTTATTTTCAAAAGCCTGTGAGGGGGGAAGAGAAACTTGACAGGATGTGATGTCAAAGACCGCTCCAATAAATTCCAGTGTCTTTGTTGGGGACATCTGACATTCGTCTTTGTTGACTGTAATCCCCAAGCGGAGAGAAAAACCTTGAGTGTAAGAGGCTGCAGACTAGGAGATTCCTGGTCAGAGCAGTAAGTAGCCAGTCGTCTAGATAGGGAAACACATGGAATCCTTGTAGTCGAAGATGGGCTACCACAACTGCCATACATTTGGTGAACACTCGGGGGCCTGTAGAGAGACCGAATGGCAGTGCCCTGAACTGGTAGTGATTGGCTCCCAGCCAGAAGCGGAAAAACCACAGGGAGTGGTGATCCATCTTTATGTGGCAGTATGCATCCTGTAGGCCTATAGAGCACATCCAATTGTCCCTCCCTAAGAAGGGAAGAATGGACTGTACTGTGACCATCCGGAATTTTTGAGGTTTGATAAATTTGTTCAGTAGGCTGAGATCCAGGATTGGTCTCCAGTCCCCTGTCTTTTTTGGCACTAAAAGAACCTCGAGTAAAACCTGAATCCTGTCTGTTCTGGTGGGACTGGTTGGATGACTCTTTTCCGTAGCAGTTTTTCTATTTCTAAGGATGCTAATTCCCTCTGATTGAATGGTACATCATGGATTCTTTTGACGGGCCTGGGAGTTAAGTCGAATGGTAATAGGTAGCCTCTGGATATTATTCTCTGCAACCAAACATCGGTAGTAATAAGATGCTAGGCTGGTAGATGCAGAGAAAAATGACCCCGGCTGCTTCCAGAGGAAAGCAATCGGCCGCTGCTCAGGAGCACTGGTAGAGTCTGCCGGAGAAAGAATCTCTGGCTCTCTAATTATGCGGACCCCCTGTACCCCGAAAGAGGCATCTTCCATATGAGTTGCCCCCTCTGCCCCAGGGGGACTGTTCACCACGAGTGTCATGAAAGGATCCTTGAGATTTTTTTAACCTTATCTTTCCTCCCTTCTGGGTCCTGGAGTAAGACCTTTGGGGGTTGGAAAAGCATATGCCCACAGCAGACAAGGTCTTTCAGTCTTTCTTTCTCACTACGTGCAAGTGTGTCTTGTACCTTGGGTCCAAAAAGTGCAGATTCGTCGACAGGTGCATTGACCAGGGCCATTGACGAAGGAAGATTTAAAGGGGTCTGCAAAGTCACACAATCGCATCCAAGCATTATGTCTCATGACAGCACCAGATGCGGCAGCTCGAGCTGCCCCCTTGGTGGTGTGAGATATCAAACGCATCGAGGAGTTAGAGATGGATTCAAGGGTAGCTAGCTGCCAGGAGACAGTGTCACGTACCTCATCAGACTGTACCCTCAACAAAGAGGAAGATATTTCAGAAATTAGGTGTCTTTGGAGTTGAGTAAAGTGTGCCAGATAATTCAGCAACCGAATGGCGAAGGTCACTGACGCATAGGTCCACTTCCCTAATCTGTCCATGGTCCGGGACTCCCTGTTTCCAGGATGGACAGTGGAACTATCTTCTGCCAGTTCCCTCTTGGTGGCTGCAGCCACGACCATAGAATTAACTGTCAGCTGCTTGGACCAATGGGGCTGGTCTTCAGGTGAAGATAAACTTTTGTCCGGCCTCCGGGGGACAGGTTCTACATTATCCGGGGCCTTCCAGGCACGCAGCACAATTAGTTTAACAAAATCATCTGCTGGTGGGGTCACCCAGGAAGTAGATGGCTGGGCATGGAAGGCCTGCAGAAACACCGATTCCTCAAAAGAAGGGTTAGAGGACTTCCATTCCCCCCACTGTTTGAGGATTTCAAGAATGTCTCTGAATGAAATGTCATCTGGGGGAGAACGTGGTGACCCTTCTCCCTCAACAAAATCAGTGTCTTCTGTGATAGATTCCTCCGGGGAGTCAAGGTGCTTCCTCTTGCACCGTTTCTTCCGAGGTGACTCTCCAGTGGGATCTTCCGAGGACTCCGGAGAAGGGGTTCCCTTCACAGAGGGTTCTTGCGACTCCCAGCGCCACTGGACCCGACACAGTGGGTTGGGAGAGGAGCATGCTAGGGGAGGTTTCTGATACTGGTGTCCTAGGTGCTGGCTGTGAGCCTTCGGTATGAAGGACCCTTTCCATCACCTGTACAGCAGGCCCACTCGAACCCACCTCCAGTTGAGGGGTTCCAAGAGAACTGGAAGCAGTTGGAGCCGTGGACATAGTGCCAGTGAGAAAATAGGTGCCGGATTAGGTATCAAGGTACGGACGGTCCAAGCATCTCTCCGTGAAATAATCTGCTCCATCGTAGCCGATGCAGCAAGAGTGGTCGGTGGTGACAGAGGAGGGACCCTTTCCATCACCTGGACATCGGTACCAGGAACGGGGTGGATGCTGGAGGAGGATAAGCAGGGGAAGATGAGGTAAAAGATTCCGAGCTAGGAGGAACGGAAGATCTAGCTGGAATGGGCAATCCTCTAGCTGCCAGAAGCTGGTCCACAACTAGCACTAGCTCTAGTTCAGAAAAACTCCTAGTGGGTCTAAAGGAGGCTGCTGAAGGGGAATCAGGTCTTTCTAGAAAGGGACTAAACCTCTGCCCCAAGAAAGGGTCGTAAGGTGGAGAATGTCTTGTTCTTGGCATGTATTCAAATTTTGGAGCCGATGGAGCCGAAGAAACTGTCAGCACAGTGACCGGGGATGGTGACAAGGCATGTACAGTCATTGGAGCCCATGGAGCCGAAGAAGCTGTCGGCACCGTGACCGGGGATGGTGCTGAGGCATGTACAGTTATCGGAGCCCATGGAGCCGAGGAAACTGTCGGCACCGTGGATGGGGATGGTGCCGAGGAATGTACAGTCATCAGAGCCAATGTGGGAACCAAGAACAGCACCGAAGTCAGTGGTGCCATGGTTGGAACCAAAATAAGAGTGAATACCATGGTCGGCACCGAGGGAAGAGGACACAGATCCTGGTGCCAAGGAGGTCTGAGCCGAGGGTGCCGGTGAAGCACGGAGCCGACTCGGTTCCGTAACTGACAGATGCAGAAACTGAGTGACTCCATTTTTCCTTATATTTTTTGGTCTTAGGAGGGGGTGAGACCTCTGACCCAGATAGAGCCTCTGAGAAAGGTGTCTCGAGTAAACCTTTTAAAATAAGTTTATTCTTACGATCTGCTAGTGTCCAATTACTAAAACTAGCACAAATGTCACAATCAGCTTTGATCCACGCCACAAACAGTAGACACACCTGACATGTGTATCTGAGTTAGGCATCTTATGTCTACACTTGTCACACTGTTTAAAATCCAACTTAACTTTGTCTGACATGGTAAGGAAACAATGCTATCCCATAGAAAAAATAAGAAAGAAAATACCAGTGATGATATGTTAAGAAATACCACTAGTAAAAAGGGAAGGCCTGTCAAAGACAGGGGAGAGGGAGTGTAACAAAAAGGGTAAAAAATGTAATTACTAAAGAAAAGGATAGGAAATAGGCCTAGGTTATAGGCGACAACTTTGTCTGACATGGTAAGGAAACAATGCTATCCCATAGAAAAAATAAGAAAGCAAATACCAGTGATGATATGTTAAGAAATACCACTAGTAAAAAGGGAAGGCCTGTCAAAGGCAGGGGAGAGGGAGAGTAACAAAAAGGGTAAAAAATTAAATTACCAAGGAAAAGGATAGGAAATAGGCCTAGGTTATAGGCGACAGTGAGAAAAGGCTAACTTGACTAAAAATTTAGTAATTTAGAAGAAAAACTGTCATAAAAACACTTAGCTTTGAGAGAGTGCTAACACGTCTGACTAGGAACACGGCAAGAGATCAGGAGTATCTAGGAGAAGGCCATTGTGGGTAGGTTCTTAGCTGAGAGTTTTTGGCTTGTGCGAGCTGGAAAACAGCTGCATCGGTTCAGAGGACAGAACCAAGGTCTTATTTGTAATGTATAAACAAATATTTACAACATCAGATTAAACTTTCTCTCTTTATACTGGGTTTGAGCAGAACATTCCCATTAAGCCCTGGTGGGCAATCCGCTCTTAAATCCATGATCCATCATGCTTCTTCCACTTCCGTTCTATTAACTGTATCGCCTTCTTTCAAAGTCTGTCTAACCATAGAAATGACCATAAACCTGAATGAGTGGTTATCATTGTTTTGTATATGATTAAATAAGGCATTGGTCTCTATTTTATTTCTTATATCAGATTGATGTTTAAATATTCGTTCTTTTAACATCCTATTTGTTTTTCCTACATAGTAGGCCGAACATAGGGTGCACATAGCCATATATATAACATTTTTACTGACACAATCAGCCGAGCCAAAGAATTTATAACTTTTGCTTGTCTTCGGATGAATAAAATTATTGCTGGAATTAATCACCCCACAAGCCTTACAAAAGCCACATTTCCATGTGCCTACATGACAGAGCTTGTTTTTTGAGCCATTTGTCTCAGTATTCAATTCATCTTTATTACATAACATCCTTTTAAGATTCTTCCTGTTTTTAAATGCATATCTAGGGGCTTCAACAAATATTCCTCTTAATTTGCTATTAGATGTTAAAATAGGCCAATACTTCTTTATAGTAGCACACACTAATGTATTATCAGTACTGTATGTAATATTAAATCTTATTACTTGTTCTTTGTCTCCTATACTTCTATTTCCATGTATTGGAGATGTCCTGTTTTTCTCTTTTACATATTGCTCAGAATGAGGGACTGATGTTATGAATAAAGTAGAAGTGGAATGCTTTCAGAAAGAAACAAAATAATTAAAAGTGAAACCAATTCCAAACCAATTCATTCCATTTTAATGTCTGTACATCAGTGCCTTGAGAATGTGACCCACTGATTGCCTAATACCCAATATAAAGGGTTCATTATCAATTTTACACTACATGGACATGTCCAACAGAAGGGTTTTTACAAACTGCACTGTTAACATAAAAGGGATCATTTTCCTTTAGATTTTTTTTCTGGACAGTATTTTTTGTCCATCGTTACTTATCTCTTTCTAGGCAATAAAAGTACATTTAACTGATCACTAATAATTACAGTTTATAACTGATAAACGGCTCTCTCTTCCCTGCCCATGTGTGTCCTGCACTTAAAAGCCATACTGAAAATATCATCAGAATGCTGTGTGAAAGATTTTCTTGTGTGTGTACGTGCAAACATAGTAGAGTTCAGCATGAGTCCGGTTCTTCTACAGAAGTTATACATCTTCTTAAGTTAAGAAACAGTTCTAGACACTATACTGACAATTATTCTAGTTTCCATTTTGGAACCATTTCTTCAGATGACTAAAGTATAGGAAGATGGACATTACAGCAACTGGAAGTGTTCTAGATGTGGGCAGATGCAGTTTGCTTAAGGCAGTAGCTGTTCTTGGAGGCTGCACTAGAGTATTACACTGCACCACTGTAGTTCTCTTGTGTATATAATGTTAAACAATTAGAGTTATACATGCACAGCACACATACCTCTCAACCTTTCAGAGCAAGAAATCTGGACAAACAATGAAGGACAAACACCTAAAAATATGTAAATTTTTAAATATTGCTCTTAAAAATGTAGAAAGTTGACAGAACATGTTTTACATGAGCATGAATTTTATGAAGGGAATGAAGTCTGAAACTCAAATGTCTGTCAATATTTTCTGACTTCAATCCTCACTGATCTGCCAAAGACCAATCAGAAAAACAAAATTCTATGAAGAAGAGAACGAAAATATGATGCAAAAATCTGGATTCTGTGAAAATCTGCACAGTTGAGATGAATGACAGTACAATATACTAGCTTCACAATAGGTACAATGAGCAAGTTATCAGTAACAAGATTCTACAGCATCTGCAACACGGGTTTTCTGCTAAACACTTTTATCACTTATATCAGTTGTAAATGGTACTCTTGCACCGCCATATTTTTACACATCACTTAGTTAAGAAAATATTGGGTAAAGCTGGGGGAACTAATATCGCACCATCAACCCACCAACTAAATGCATCTTCTATGCTGGTAAGTAAAGATGTGTCTGGCAGCAAAAGCAAAGGATTAAAGCTCTTGAACTATAATGAGCCGTGTCATATAATGTTGAGTACGGTTTAATTCTTTCCACCTCAGTTTGACCACTGTAATTATAAGCAAATCATTTAATCAGGTAGTGCTCCCATACCACTAACACATGTAAGAGCGATCATGCAAAATGTAGTCATAGTCATCTGTACCGCATCACGTACTAATGCAACTGAATTGCCAACATTTTTATTTATTTAAATTTGTTGACCGGGAGTGTCCGACTGGACGTGGGTCCATTTTCAGCGGAGGTCCGGGGAGAAAAGCTCCACAGTAAAATAAACAGACAGTAGATGAACAGACAGTAGAACATGTTTGCCTAACTAACCAAGCGTACTTCAGAAACGATTACCAAGGCCTTCAACAAATCTTTTCGAGATTTAGAGGGGGGGGGGGGGGGGGGACGAACAATCAACTACATCAACTGAAATAAAAAATACAATCACAGTAAAGTGATCACACTGGTTACTGAACAATCAACTACATCAACTGAAATAAAAAATACAATCACAGTAAAGTGATCACACTGGTTACTACATTCGTAGCTTACTTTCTTTATATTAGACTTGGAGGCAGGATGGAAATCCTTTTTACACATGAAGTTAGCAAACGACTTCCCCATGATTGCAGAAGTATCAAAACCGATTTAAATAACTCCTTCCAGCATACAGCTACAACTTTCTAACCCTCCTGTGGTATATGTCGTTATTCTTAAACGTTACTATCTGAAAATCCAGTTTGCTTTTAGGTCAAACATATTCCATGACAACTTCAGTACTCAACAATGTTGTCTTTCCTGTAGCACGTGACTCTAGTCAGCGAACTCGTCGTCAAACGCCGTGCGTGACTAATAAGCGTCAGAACTTCAAGGGGGTGATCCTAAAGCCGCAGTAACATTTGTGTGAGTTGTTATCAATATACACGATTTGTTTGTCACTTGTTATTTTTAAAATATTGTAAAATAACCAATATTTTAACATTTCTCTATTGTCAGTTTACGACTATGGGTAGAGAAAAAATAATATCGTTTATCATAGTTATAATTGTCTAAATACATCATATGGCCTTATTTTTTATTTTGTTTGCCAACAGCATAATGGATTCACTCTATGAATGTGCTACAAGGCTCAAAGTTTTCAGTTTAGAAGAAAATGAATAGGTTTTATGACTTTGAAACGTTGCAGACATTGTTGCAAACACTTTTTTTTATCCAAAATAGTTTTAGTAAGAGTGTCAAGCCTCAAACGTGTTCAAGAGAGGTGAGAAAAGGGACTTCTCTTGGAGGTATGGTGATGGTGCGAGAGAAAATGGGGGCAATTATTCGGGTGGGGTTGAAGGATTTTAAATACTCATGCAGAAAGCCTATGGCAGATGCTTGGTGAACAGGTCGAAGTTACTGAAGAAAGAGATGACGCTAAGTTGGCGTAGGGAAGCTTGAATGTCAGGACTTGAGAAGTCCTTATAGTGTTAGGAGCAAAAAAAAAAAAAAAGATAGCTACCAGACTATAGAACAATAGGTTTAGATTTGAAAAAAAAATAGCATGGTGTTATAAAGGAAATCAGTTGGAGAAGTTTTTTATGGGGAAAAGTAAGATGCATACTCTTAAATGCCGATAAATAAATTTGTTTACTGAGAAAGTCCAACTTGGCCACAGGTGCCCTATTTCATTGGAGGACCGGGGAGAAAAGCTGCAAGGTATCACATTTAATCCTATCAGTATTTGCAATAACAAATTTTATAATGCAGTTTTAGTGAATACATATCATAATACCCAGTATAATAACATTTGTATTGATATGTACATTAAATTTATAAGTCTTGTACTGAGAATTTACAGATAGAAGAGTGGTGTATAAGATAGGAATAATTTAAAAAATACATTAGAGTGAAGTATTAGAGCAGATTAGCAAGTTTGGTTGTTAACAGAGAAGTAATGAAGGAATAATAAGTTGGTTGTGTTAATTAGAAGTAGGTGCACTAGCTAAGGCAAGACAACACAGTCCATTGAATACACCACATAGGTATAAGTTTTCGAAGTATAATAGGCTCCTAGGAAGTTACTAGGCTAATGGCCCTAGGGCCTTTACAAGCCTATCCATGTTATACCCTTGTTCCCTAACTGACCTTGGTTAGATGGTTATTATTCACAGATGGAGTCTATGATCAGCACTGACTGCCTCTGTCTGTGAGGGGCATGGGTGACATCCTCAGCATGAATTTATGGTCTCCCATCCGTTTGTGTAGGTTGCACTTGAATAGAGTTATTGAGGAGCTCTGCTTGACATGAATTGTGAGTTTATTCCAGAGGAGCAGCAATCTCTGGGAGATGTATCTGTCTCTTCAGCATGTTCTGTTGATGTCACAGGCTGGGTTGAGATCCCTGGAGCAAGTGACTCTTGTCCCATTTGATTTGCAGATGTGCAGCATTTCCATTAGGGCAGGGTCAGAGACTGCTCTGTAGGCCAGACACAAGCCTCCTGGCAGCAGCCTGTAGGCTACAGAGTACAGTGACACGGTTTTCAGTCTTTCTATGTAGGTTATATTTTGGAGGCCCTGAATTTTCTTGGTGAGAAACCTATGTATCCAGCTGCTGCAGGTGTCTGGTGAGGTACATACAAAAGGGTAAATTGTACTCTTTTAGTGGTCTGACAAGGGTCTAGTACAGAGAAGTTATAACATTCTTAGTCTTGGATGCGATGCCTTTACATATGAGATGCGCAACATAGAAGGCTTTCCTTACCACTGTGGACACACGGTGATCGAAGTTTAGATTATCAACCTATGTTTCCAAATCTCGCACCACTGGGTTTGAGCTTAGGGGGGTGCTAACAATATTGTAATTTGCAGGGACTTCCTGTTTGCTAAAGGGGATAATAATGCACTTTTTTACGCTTAGTTTTAGTCTGTGGCTTTGGCACCAATCATTTGTCTGTGTTAGTCCCTTTTGTAATATATTAACATCTATGGGGACTCAATGATTGCACCCAGTTTGCAGTTATTAGTGAACTTGGTAAGCCAAAGGCCATCTACTTTCACCTGGACTTCTGAGAAATAGATTTCAAATAGTAGAGGACCCAGCACAGATCCTTGTGGTACGCCACTGGTAATTGGTCTACTGGTAGAGATGGAGTCCCCAGCTTTGACAGTATGCATTCTGTTGGTGAGCAAGTTGGCTTTCCATCTTATGACGTATGTGTTAATTCCCAGTTGAGAGAGTTTCAATGATACCTGAGTGGGGGATTGTGTCAAAAGCCTTGGCTAAGTCAAGATAGGCAGTATGTACTGTTTTGCCTTCATCCAGGGCTTTGGTCACATTCTAGAAGTTGTCCACCAGGTTCAGTAAGCATGTTCTACCCTTAACAAAGCCAAACTGGGTTGGGTCAAGAGTTTGAAGGTCACCTATGTCCTTGTTGATAAGGTCTCTGATGATTCTTTCCATGGCTTTGCAGATAAGGCTGGTTAGGCTTGTTGATCTTTAGTTCCCAGGGTTGGTTGATGGACCCCCTTTGTGCAAGGGGATTACTATTTTTGTTCTGCACTCTGCTGGAACAAAGCCAGTGCTCAGGCTGAGGTTAAAGAGAGTGCTAAGTGGTTCCACTAGGTCTTGTTTTAGATTGTTTAGTAAGCAGTCTGTGATGTTATCTTGTCTCATAGAGGCTGTGTTTTTTGGCCTTGGCTAGCGTGGATATGACCTGCTGTTTGGAGATACTAGGTAGAGGACTGGTGTCAGGTATGCTTTGGGGTATGGCTGGTGGGGACAGGAGAGTGAAGCCTGTGCCAAATCTATCAGCTTGCAGGTTGGCAATTTCAACACACTTATACCAGTAGCCAACACCAGCTTCAAGATACTAAATCCAAACAACAAGGGAAACAGCAGTCCTGTAAACTCCACAAAAATGTATTAAAATAACACACACACTAGCGCTTTCGTCCATGTGTAATTAAGATTTCTTCAGAATTGTGTAATACAAATCACTTAACATTTAAACTTCCCTCACATAGTCACTCCAACCCAATAATATTGCAAACCTTCCCAATAGGTTAAAGACTTTCTATTTATAAAAGACTTCCATTCGTTAAAATACATTTTCACCTAAAGTAAAATAAAATATTTAGAATCACCAATGAATTCTGAACTTTTAAAATGTTACTTTACACTTTGTAAGACCGTAACCTCAGTATACTAGAGATTGGAAAATATTTGTTGAGACTGGGAAATCCATTGGCATTCAGTTTAAGTTGCCACATTGTTTCCCATTGTTCGATTAGGTTGCTCCAGGCCCCACCTCTTGGGTTCTTAATCACCATATCTATCCTAAAGAAAACAAAAACTGGTCAGGAAAATAATTGATGTGTTTAAATAATGCGTTGTCGCCCTTCTTTTTCTTAATATCTAAGTTGTGTTCATACACTCTCTCTCTGTGAATCTACATTGGGTCTTACCCACATAAATCCTTCACATTTCTGAGAAAGGGCAAAATAAATGATTCCAGTCAAATTACATGTACAGTGAAATGGGATTCTGATAGTAAAATTATTTATCTTAACTTTTTTCTCATTGTAAGATAAATCTACATTGGGCACAAAAAACACAACTTTCATCCTACTAGATCGTATAATATTGTTCTCATCATTCATTTCCAAATTATTTTTTTTTATAGATTTACTCCTAAAAACTATATGTGCGGTTTTTCCCGAATTGATCCAAAAGACCATCAAAGCAAAAAAAAATGTTTCAGTTTCTTTTAAGAATATTAAAAATGGCATCCTACTCTCAGGGATGTTTAAGAACCCAAGAGGTGGGGCCTGGAGTGACCTAATCAAACAACAGGAAACAATGTGGCAACTTAAACTGAATGCCAATGTATTTCCCGGTCTCAACAAACATATTTCTCTCTCTAGTATACTGAGATTATTGTCTTACAAAGTGCAAAGTAACATTTAAAAAGTTCAGAATTCATTGATGATTATAAATATTTCATTTTATTTTAGTTGAAAATGTTTTTTAATGAATGGAAGTCTTTTACGAATGGAACGTCTTTAACCTATTGGGAAGGTTTGCAATATTATTGGGTTGGAGCGACAATGTGATTTATGAGAGGGAGGTTTAAATGTTGTCAAGTGATTTGTAGTATGCAATTCTGAAGACGTCTTAGTTACATAAGGATGAAAGCGCTAAATTGCGTGTTATTTTAATTCATTTTTGTGGAATGTACAGGACTGCTTTTTTCCTCATCATTTGGATTTAGTATCTTGAGGTTGGCAATTTCCTCAGGTTCAGTATGACAGGTACTGTTTACTATAAGTTTGGCACATAGTTGGGTGCTCCTTTTTAGATTTCGGACGTAACTAAATAATGCCTTGTAATTATCCTTAGCTAGGAATGCTAATTTAGTTTCACAACAAGTTTTAGAGGACTTTACAAAATATCTGATTTAATTGTTCAAGGTGTGGAGGGTATATTCTTCTGCTGTTGAGTAATGTCCCTCTTGTTCTTAAACATCAGTTTTCTTCCTTTTGTTATGTAACCTATTTATACTTGAGGTTTACCAGGGGAGAACCTGGTTTTAATCCAGTCAGGTACAGCTGAGTCCATGCATTTGTTTAGGTGGTTATATAGGGCATTTGTGTACTCCTCTGCATAGGAGTCATTGTTGACTGTGTTAGCAGGGGGTTTGAAACTTTTTATCTCATTGCCTTGTAGGCTGTAGTTTGCTTTGGAGAAATAAAGCGAGGTATTAGATGGGGATAAGTTGGTTAAGTGATTTAGTGTTTTCAAGGGGGGTATAAGAAATGTGATGAAGGGTGTTTGAGAGCTGTGTTCCAGATGAGGAACAGGGACAAAGCCAGGAGGCAGAGAGGAAGTCTTTTAGTAATGATTTGAAAAGAAGGTGTGTGATAGACCTGATTGATACAGGAATTTTCTTCCCAGTTCTAGGCACGCTATTGGAATAGTGACTGACCCCAGCAGCCCTTTGTGGTTTGTAGATGGTAAGCAGTTGTTCATTATTTGACCAAAGGGAACAATTTGGAAGGTAGTATTGGAGTAGGAGTCTAATTGCTGGGCAGGCGGATGGGTTATGGTTAATTTTATGGGTTAAGGTAAGCTGAATATAAGTTAGGTGGTGAGGAAGTTTGAGCCAGTTAAATGTTTTTAATGCTAAACAGTGGTGGGTCTGGTAAGGTTTGTTGCAAGTGAATCTAGCAACTTTGTTCTAGCACTCTTCAAGTTTAGAATTAATTGAGGCTTGTAGGTTGGTCATGAAAAGGGTTTCATATAGGTGAGAGGGTAAGAGATAAGTGGTAGTAAGAGTTTCCTTGACAGAGTCTGTAAGGCATTTCTTTACTCTTTACTCTTTACTATTTGTAGGGTGTCTAGTTTTTGATGGGTTTTCTTGATGCGGTTGTGGATAAGTAAATCAAATTTAAGACTGGCGTTGATTGTCATGCCAAGTAGTTTTGTATGTGAGGTAACTTCAATCATGGTTAAGGAAGACATTTTAAGTTTGTTCATGGAAATAGCATTTTGGAAGCAAGAGAAGTAATTTAGCTTTTTTGGGATTTAGTAATAGGTGATTATCCTGTATCCAATTTTCAACAGAGTTAAAGGCTTCTCTGAAGATGTATTAGGTTGTCAGAAATGCATAATAAGGTAGAATCATCTGCATATTGTATATGAGGAAAGCTTGCTTGAGAGAATTTATGTAAATTGTTAGTGAATATATTAAAGAGTAGAAGGACAATAATATAGTCCTTTGGCACACTATTAGTATTGACAGGAAGGAAAAGAAATGTTGTTGCATCTTTCGGCTTTTCCCGGTTAGGGGTCGCCACAGCGGAACTCCGGTCCATTAATGATTGGCAGTTGATTTTTATGTACCAGCTTGCCAGGCCTGACGCACAACCTTCAACGAAGGTACGCCCATTCACGCATCGAACCGGACAGCGTCTTACTGTGAGGCGACAATGCTACCGCAGCACCACCACCACGGGTTAGAAAGGAATGAAGGGAGAAAAAGTGAAGAACCATTTCATAGGCTGGTATCAATTGGTTAAGTAGTTGTTAAGCCATAGTAGTGTTAGTTGTGATAGCTCAAGGGAAGACAGTAAAAGAGTTTTTTTTGATTAGAGACTAAATCAAAAGCTTTACAGAGACCTAGGAATACAGAGGAAACGAGTTTGCCTTTTTTCTCTGACTTTGTTAATAGCTATCTGTGAAAGTTAGTAAGGCTGTGATAATGCTATGGGTCTAAAACCATGCTGTGTGGAGATCAGGAGCTTTTTCAGAAGAATATGTTGAAGAAGTTGCTTGTGAATGCAGTTCTCCAGAATTTTTGACAAAGGGGATGATATGGCAATATATCTGAAATTGGTTATGTCAGATGAGAATTTTTCCATAGATAAAAAACATATGATTCATTGATAGATCTCTTAATTAGGAAAGACACAGGATAGACCATGGAACTGGTAGCTAGCTTGAGGTATTCTGCTGGCAGATTATTTACTGAAAGAGAATAGGGGTTCCACTTAAGAAGTAGGAATTTGATGTACGAGGTTGGGATGGGTTTTAGGGCGAAATAGGGGTTGTTTGCTGTTTGAGGAGAGGCGATGTCAGGATTGTTGAGAGGGAAATATTCAGTAAGGACTTTAATGTGGACTATGTGGGGAGCTATCCAGCTACCTTTATAATGGGGAGCGAAGTGATGCTGAAGAAAGGAAGGATTCAAAAAGATTCTGTCTACTCCTGCTAATTGGATAACATGAGTTACTCAATTAGCACAATGGAGGGAATCTCCAGTTCAGAGACATAGTAAAGCTGCACAGTGAAGCATCTTATTAATGTTTCATTATCATGTCTACCAGGCTGTGCATTGTAGTAACATAGGCCACCTGAATACACACTCATACCTAGCCAGCTTTCCTATACTTAGCCTCCAGCAGTATGACCACCCATACGTACACACAGAAACACACACATCCTTTTAGCCACAGTCATGTCCCCACATACATGTTGACACATGTACACACACCCCAAGCTTTATTACACTTAGCTTTTATTCTCAGAACAATTTGTGTAAACCTCCTTGTGGTGAATGAGTGAATGCAATCAAAAGTTAGAGTTCACTTTTTCCAGCTGGAATCCCCTACCAGTGCCATTTCCAGGGGACATCACATGGCTAATTTGCATCAGCCGCTATTCCTTGGTGAGACAGATTTCTGCTCTGTTGCCAATACCCGGAGAAGACTGTATTGGGAGAGTGGTCTCCAAATTGGAAAGACTTGTTACTGTATGCAAACCTTCCAAGCTGAGGATTCCACATCATGGTCAGCTTTTCAGAATCCCAAGGAATACCTTCACCTATAGATGTATTTTGGAGTGAGGAATTAATTAAGCTCGTAACAGCCAAAATGGGTCAGGTTAATTTCTTCTTTAATTAGCGTTACAGTTTTTCTTAATTAAATGTGCTATATTTTCTTTGGTTATACATGAACACACAACCAGTTGACCTTGATTAGGGTAATGGTCACAGATAATTTTCTGAAGGTTAGAAGTAACATTAGTCAGCAGATAAGAGATTGACTGAAATGAGATTTCCACTTTAATTTTTCTATTTGCCATTTTAGGCAGAGCAGTTGATTTTCTCAATAGGAATACTGAGATGTATCAGTTTTAATGTTTCTGTTTAAAAGAAACATGATTAACTAATGGAGTTACCATTTTGAAAGAGCAAAATCTGGGAAAAAAGGCACATTCCTTGCTTCACCTCCTTGCCCTGCCTTTTGTGATTAGTAAATGTGCACTATTTTTCTTTTATGGTTATCAGGCTTGCAGCGGTTTTGAAAACAACTATATACTGTGTTTAAAGCAGCACTTGAGCAGCTATGTAAATACACTGGATATGATAAATTTTATTTTACATGATTATTGTTTCAAATGATCATTTTGATTTGCTGGAACTGTTGAACTCGGTGAACAGGCAGAACGAAAAATATCACACCTGATAAGAACAGGAAGGATAAAAGTCATATTTATACAGGTCTATGTTAAATTGAATGTGTAAAAAAGCGAATGATGATTTATCGAACCCATGTAAGCGCAAGCTTACAATCTCAAATGCTTAGAACAGCGATTTTTTTTCCCAAGGGAAAAAAATTGCTGTTCCACAAAAAAAAAAAAAAAAATAAAACTTACATAAAGTGGGGGCTTTGCCCCCACAACCCCCATACTTAAATATACCAACTCCGAGATCGCACTACAGTGACGAAAACGGCAAAGTAACAGAAGCGGCCAAGTGAATTCTTGTTTGTATGTCGTTTCGCTATTTTGCCTTTTTGTGCTTTCAAGTTCAATCAAGACGCATTCGAAAGAATGCGTCTTCGATCATTTAATAGGAACCCTATTTCTACTGCTTCATATACTGAATATTTCATATATTCCCTGAATTAATTTCATGTTTATGCCCACATACTTACACTGGAACAAAAAAAGTGTATATGTACAAACACACAGATATATTTTATGTATATTTTGCATGTTATTTTTTACTAGAGAAGATAGGCAGTATAAAGGGAAGGAACCCTTGTTATGGGAAGGCACCCTTGTTATTTACTGTTTCAGAAATGAGGCTGAGATTCGTTAAATTTTTGTGCACTTATGTTGAGATGTAAACTGCAGAGAATTATGAAGGTTTAGACTATTTGCTAATGACCAGACTTCACAACTCTCGGATTGCCTGTTTAAATTATATTTTATTACAACCAAGGACGGATACCATACATTTATTTACATAACTATACTGTTTGGTTGTCTACTGGCATATTGTAGTGGTTGCATTAAGGGACTGAGTGTAGTAGAGTTTAAGCCACATAGATGTTTTCCCTCTAAAACAATATTGATTTTTAAACTGCTTTGACTGTAAAAAAAGATTCTGACATCCAATTAATGTGGTCATAGTCGCACTATTGTTTACTGTCATTCTGAAATGTTAACATTGTGGGACATAATATAGTTCGTGTTTAAGCTGCATAGACCTGTTTGTTCTTAAACACGAAAGTTATTGCAAACTGCTTTGAAAGTAAAAAAGATACTGGCATCCTATTTCCGAGGACTTAGTCACATTGTCTGTTTACTAGTGATATGTAATTTTGCAATGTGGAACTTTAGAAAGATTTTAAGCTGCATAGACTTTTTTTTTTTTTTTTTTTTACAAAAAAATGTATATGATAGTGATTTTAAATTACATTGAGTGTAAAAAAGATACCTGTATCTTTAAGGATTAAACTGTCCAGCTTAACATAGCAAAGATCAGAAACTGCATAGATCTAAGACTGTACCTTTTGCTTTTTTAAATGAATGTGAATATAGAATATAGGCAAGAACTGCATAATATGTGCTCTGGAGTAGAAACAACCTATCTCCTGGTATCTATCTAATGCTGTTATTGCTTTCAACATTTTTATTTACGTCACTTTTGAATTATTTAAGCTACCCTGAAACACTTTAATTGCGGTCAAGTACTCCAAACAAGCATCTTGGACCTCACAGATATTCAGCAAGAAGGAGAACCACCTGAAAATAGTGTAAGTCAGCTGTTAAGGGATTTTTATTTTAACTAAACTAGAGAAATCTCTAAAAGGCTTAAAGTGTATCTAGTGAGCACATTGCCTGTGTTGGTAACACAAAAAAGTTTTCCTGGCCACTGCCTAACCTAATGAACTCACATCTAGCCGTGAATACAAGTAGCACATGAAAATATCAGATTTGTGCAATCCAGTTGCTGAAAAAGGATACAGTAACTGTGAGTATACTCCCAATAAACCCTGGCTAAGTAGTAATTACTATGTAACTTTTGTTAATAAAAGAGTCAAATCACCAGCAAGTGAAAGAATCCTTATATTTTAAATAAAGTGCTTGTGAATTGAAAGACAAGTTAACTGGGTTAAAACAAACCTGGATAGCTGATAAACTTTTCTTTTAATGCATGCCACGGTCTGCCCCACTATGCCTAAATTTATTTTAAACTAGCTGCACTCACAAGCCCTATTACCTAACCCAACTAACAAACTAAGTTACATCACGTTTTCCTAGTACTAGTCTCCCCCATAACAAGATAGCAATACTTTTAACTAATATAACTGTCCAAGCTATTACAATACAGCAATGCGTTTACAAAAAGTCATACATCAACATGATGCCCATCCATGTTACTGCAGTAAAACTCCTAACGATAGTAGCAAACCTCACCTCATACCATATTAGTCTCAATAAGTGAGCAATTCCCTATAATACGCCATTTCCCTATCTACCACAGATCAGTCCTTTTAAATATCAAATATCATCCTCAACTTACAGAATTACTTATTACCTATACTAAAGTACCACATTAAAATAATCCCAATGTCTCACTAAAACATAACACAATCATAGTAAAGCTCCTCAAGACCATATCACATATTGCCTCACAGTGGAGATATCCATCCAAATCCTGGCCCCAACAGCAACCCATTCCAATAAACACCCCAATATGGCAGCCATAGTTTACTAAACCTCTCACAGAAAGGATCTGAGCTCCTATTATTAAATTTGAACATTAGAAGTATTGTTAACAAAACCCAACAACTTCATGCCACTCTCACCCACTACTCTTCTGACATTGTTCTGATTACTGAAACCTAGCTAAAATCAGAAATTAGCTATAATGAAATTCTTCCTCCAGGTTACAGTACGTATAGGGTAGATAGAAAGGGCAAAACAAGGAGGGAGAATAGCCATTCTATTTAAAATTAACCTTATTCTAGAAATCCTACAACATGATACTCCTGATTTCAATACTGCAGAAGCAATCTTTACAAAACTTAAGATCAACTCCAAAAAAAATACTTACATAATTGGAACCTATGTACCTCCTGGTAATAACATCACCACCCTAGAACATATCTTTTACGGGTCCTCAACCTCTCTTCCCCAAGGAACATTTTTATGGGAGACTTTAGCATAGATTTTTTTTTTACTATCCTTGTATTTACCCTGGCTGCTGCATGGCCTTGGCCCTGGAGGCTTGTTCTACTCTCATTACCTCCTGTCCTGCACTAAGGGACTTGCCTGATCTCTAAGGATCCCCTCCTGTTAATTTCTAGCCATCCCAACATCGACTCGAGAATTTCTACTACCCCAGTACTGTTTTTTCTCCCAGTCTCAAAGGGTTTCAGAAACTCACTACCTCCTATCCTGCACTAAGGGACCTGCCTGATCTCTAAGGATTCCCTCTTGTTAATTTCTAGCCATCCCAACATTGAATCGAGAATTTCTACTACCCCAGTACTGTTTTTCTCCCACTCTCAAAGGGTTTCAGAAAGTACGTTCCACCCTGGTCCTTTATTAAGATACTTGTGTTAACTCTCACTACCTCCTATCCTGCACTAAGGGACCTGCCTGATCTGTAAGGATCCCCCTCCTGTTAATTTCTAGCCATCCCAACATCGAATCAAGAATTTCTACTACCCCAGTACTGTTTTTCTCCTAGTCTCAAAGGATTTCAGAAACTCACTACCTCCCATCCTGCACTAAGGGACCTGCCTGATCTCTAATGATCCCCTCCTGTTAATTTCTAACCATCCCAACATCGAATCAATAATTTCTACTACCCCAGTACTGTTTTTCTCCCAGTCTCAAAGGGTTTCAGAAAGTACGTTCCACCCTGTTCCTTTATTAGGATACTTGTATTAACTGTAATTTACCTAAGTATGCAAAGTTTTGTAGCCATTGAGTCAGGAAGCCAGCAGCCAGACTCCTCGCTATCCCTGTAGCAACTTCTAAACTAACCCCCCCCCCCCGAATCCACAATCTGAACCACCTCTACTAGCTATCTATATTATATTTACTGTGTAGTTTTCTGCTCTCTGACCACTAGGTGGCACCCTAATCTATCTGTTGGCTAATACTCTCTCCTCCACTTTCACAGGTATCATCTCTGAATACTCTCATAGATTGTATCCCTTGACTAGTTGATTATCTCCCTGCGGCATCTCATTATTCTTATCCTTTCTGCTCCCACCTTCTAGCTATATTTCTTTTCCTCCTTCCACTCCACTATCCTTCTCTATCTTACACCTGTTGTACCACACTGTACTTACCTGCAACTATTTGCACTGCCTCAGACATCTGCTGCTCTCGCATTGTCTCTGTACAATCTTGACCTGCTTTTCCCACTCCGCTCCCCTACCCTACCCCCAGTTTCCACCCACCACCCCAGTGCTGTTAACCTTATACCCCAGTATCCATGCCCCCTTCCCCTCTTTAACCTATCACTACTTAATAGCCCCACCCCTACCTTAACCACTCCTCAATTAGCTTCGTACCTTTAACTTCTCTCCATCATCTCTGCACACTTATTATCCTGTACTGGTTGCACTATATAACTTTCCTCTCCTACTATTACCCCTATTTTAGCTCCCTCTTCATACTACACCTCCTTACCTACAAATCCTAATGGCCTCACTACAGAAAACTATATACATAACTCTTTTACTCTTAACTACTATCCTAATTTCTCTGTCTATACCCTATGCCAACAAACAAATTCACATTCTCACACAAACTCCCTCAATCACATAAACATTACATCCACTTCTATCTACATACTAACAAAGTATCATAGATCTACCCATATCTCTTATCTCCATAACAAGAAAACCATGAATAACTACAACAAACTCTTAAAGTCTATACAAAAGCCTCAACAACATCATCTATTAGATGGAGATATTCACCAAAACCCTGGCCCCAACATATCAATTCCCTAAGACCCACAAAACCTAACATCCCATGCTATCCTCACACCAAAAAGACCTTCAAACTCACACTTAATAGCTCACCTCAACATTCGTAGCATTAACAACACAATTAGCCACCTACATTCACTCTTAGAAGTGCATTCATTTGATATCTTCTGAATTACAGAAACATGGCTAAAGCCTACAACTCAAGACCAAGAAATTACCCCTCCTGGATATAACATCCTGAGATGTGACCGCAAAACCAAAAAAGCGGGAGGAGTAGCCATTCTGTAGAAATCAGAACTTCAGGTCTCTTCCTTTAATGTGTTCCTACCCTTAGATACTAATGCAGAAACCCTTACTGCTAAACTTCAAATCAACAACTCTAAATCTGTCTACATAATTTGTGCCTATCTTCCCCCTGGAAATAATATCAGTACTCTTGAAAACCTCCTTAACTGCCTTACTACTCACCTACCTCAGGAAACCATTGTCCTAGATGATTTTAATATAGACTGGGCTACCTGTAGCTCCCCAAATCCTATCGCACACATAAATCTATACGTTTTTTCCCAAAAATTACCTCCCCTACTGGAATCCATAAACCAAGTGGTAAGGAAACTACCCTAGACTGGATCCTTATAAACAGCCATCCTAATACATATAAATCAGGTACCCTTCCAGATGATATGAGTGACCATGTTCTAACCTATACAATTAAACAAAAAGCTCATAGCCACAATGATAATATTTACAAAACCTCTCGCTCTAAAAAAACACTTTCATCCAGAGAGCTTCCAAAATGAACTCAAAGCATGTGACTGGTCCCCACTGCATCATCTTCAACTAGATAAAGCAGTCACCTACTTTAATATTAGATTCCTACAGATTCTAGATTACCATGCCCCCTCTCACTCCAACTGAGTAAGAACCAAAATTGCCCCATGGTTCACAAAACAAACCAGACAAAAGATCCTCCTACGAAATAAAGTCTGGGCCAAATGGAGACCCTCTAAAAGCCCAACAGACCACCTTCACTTTAAACAACTACGTAATGCAACCAAAAAAGACATTCTACTAGACAAAAAAAACTTTTACTTGCACCTCCAACAAACCCATCAGTAAAAACCACAAAAGTTCTGGTCAAGCATTAACAAACTACTTCAGCCAGGCCACTCTAAAACTCCTGACCCAACAGATATCGCCCATACTAACTCTAAACAAGTTGCTGATGCCTTCAACAGCTACTTCACTGAAGCCATTCAAACTCTAGCTAACACATTACCTCATATTATCACTAGCCTGTTTAATACCACAAATAGCCCAGTCCCTATCTTCCATTTACAACCAGTACCTACATCCCTCATTTGCACCCTCCTACAAAAACTTAAACCAGGCGCCCCTTCTGCTGACTGTCTTCCAGCAGAATACCTGCAGATTGCTGCCACAGCCATTGCCAATCCCATTTCCATCCTTATTAATAGGACAATTACAGAAAGCACAATCCCATCCATGTGGAAAGTCTCCCATGTCATCCCTCTACATAAAGGTGGTGCATCTACTGAACTTTCCAACTTTCGACCAATTGCCTTACTCTCTCCAATAGCTAAAATAATGGAAAAATGTATACACCGACAATTACTAGACCACCTCCTCCAAAGTCATTTACTTGCTAACTGCCAGCATGGTTTCAGGCCTCATCATAGCACTACTACCACCCTCCTATTCTTTTCTGACTGTATAAACAAGCATCGTAATAACAACTCTCTCTCCTCTGCACTATTCATTGAACTTTCAAAAGCATTTGACATGGTTAACCATCACCTACTTATGGGCAAACTAAAAGCCCTATCACTTGACCCACAAGCATTACTCTGGTTTAAATCCTATCTGGAAAACAGGCACCAAGCAGTGCTGTGGGACAATAATCTTTCTACACCCCTCTCTTGTCAACATTGGAGTACCTCAAGGCTCTATTTTAGGCCCTCTTCTCTTTTCAATTTGTATTAATGATCTAAATGCCAAAATTCCTCAAGCCACCTGCATACAATATGCAGATGATTCTCCTTTAATATGCACAGCCAAGTCCCTAACCTCTCTCCAGACCCTCACCCAAACAGTATTTAATATTGTTGAAAATTGGTTCATGCAACATTGCCTCCTCCTGAACCCCCCCCAAAAAAAAAAAAAAAAAAATTAATGCTTTTTTGCTCCTACCCAAAAGTCACCACAAATTCACTTCACAGTAACCTCCAACAATGGAACCAGCATATGCCCAGATACTACAACCCGTCTCCTGGGTATTACTATTGACCACAACCTTAACTTTGACAATCACATTAATACTACCATAAAATCTGTCAACAGAAAACTAGGCTGTCTTTATAGAATCAGACCCTTCCTTACACCATTAGCTAGAACCACTATTGCCCAGACCCACCTTATCTCTACCCTACTGTATGCTTCAGCCATATATACCAATCTATCCAAAAAACAACCTTAACAAACTTGCAACCAGCTACAATTACATAGCTAGATTTGCCACTGGCGCCCCTTTTAGAACCCACCACTGTCACAACCTTAAACAATTGGGATGGTTAGAACTGCAGAACCAACTTCAATGTCAACAACTTACTATGACCCAAAAAATCCTTCACCACCCTAATAATATCCCAATCTTCAATAATAAAAAAACAGGTGGAAAAAGACCATAGAAACAAAACCACTAATCCAGTAAAACGATCGTGTCAGCACGCAGGTTGCAAGTCCATAAAAGGTTTATTGTATGAATTCCACAAACGCTTTCACCCTAACACAATTGTAGGGCTTTTTCAAGTGTAAAAGTATCCCAATCCTCACTAGCCTTATTACCCCATACAAAAATCTAGCAACACTACGCTCAGCTAATAAACTTCTAGTCTCAACTACTAAACCTAACAACAAAGCTGGGGACTCAGTTTTCTCTAATACAGTGGGAAAAATCTGGAACCAGCTTCCGAGTGAACTTTTGACTCTTTCTTCTACAGTGCTTTTCAAAAAACACCTTAAAGAATACCTTAAAACACATTGGCTTTGTCCCTGCTCTATCCCTGACTAATATTTCTCTCCCCAATCGTGCTCTCACCATACTTTGCTAATCTATTGTACTAGGATGCTGACCTGAATTAACCAGTTATTTAACATCTCACTAGTATCTAACAAGTTTCCCTTCTTACTACTTTACAAGAATCTTTGTATTAGCTTTCCTAAAAAAAATAAAAATAAAAAAAGGACTCTGTATAAGTTTTTCCATATTTAGACTCTCAACAATGTTCTACTATTCATTTTACTATTGTATAGATTGTATGTTATGTTGTTGTCTATGCTTGGAGCTTTTCTCCCCGGGTCTCTACTGAAAATGGACATATATCCAGTTAGACTAGCCCGGTCAACAAATGTAAAATAAATAAAATAAGATTGGAATACTTGTAACTGTCAAAACCCTTCAAATCACATAAACCTCCATGGCTTCACCCAAGTCGTACAAGGCCACACTAGAATTGATAAAACATCAAATAAGCAATCCATCCTTGATTGGATGTTAACAAACATACCTTATTTGAGTTTACATGCTGGTTGTCTTCCAGATAGTCTCAGAGATCATCATCCAAAATTTTTACTTGGGCATCAAATAAATCCAACACAACTCATTAGCTATCGTGAAATTAGGAACAAAAAAAAAATAACACTCGGAATTTCATTTCCACCCTTAAACTCTGTAATTGGCTACCACTGAAACATCTGCCCCTAGAGAAAGCTAGAATACTTCAACTCAACTTAACTGAACATTCTGAATAGACTAGGTCCCCCCAAGAGCAATAAGAATAAAAGCCAACTATGCCCCGTGGTTAACAAAAGAAACCAGATCACTATTAAAAGAGAGAGATAAAACTTGGAATCTGGGGCAAAAAAAGCAAAACACAAGTTACTAAACAGGCATATCTAGAATTTAGAAATAAAGCTAAAAAAACAATCAACTAGGATAAGATTAATCACTACCAATACATTCAAACTAAACATCAAAACAACCCTTAGAAGTTTTGGTCCACTATTAATAAAATCCTACAACCTGGAAACACCAGTACCCCCACCCCTATAACCACTGACAACTCAGGCTCTATAGCTACACATTTTAATAAGTATTTCACAGAGGTCATACTAGCCTTCACAAATAGTAACTGTTCTACCACCTTCACAGAAATTCCCACAGCAAGTCCAGATAGCAGCACCTTTGATTTCCAACCTGTACAAAGTGACACTATAAAAAAAAAAAACTACTGAAAATACTCAAACCAACAGCCCTAGCAGCTGATAACCTACCAGCCAGATATCTCAATCTGGCTGCGGATGCCATCTCCTATCCAGTATCCATCTTAATATACCGATCCATCTCTGAACAAATATACCAGCAATCTGGAAAATTTCATACATCATTCCACTACACAAAGGGGGAAAATCATTAGAACTGTCCAATTACAGGCCAACAGCTATATTGTCACCCCTGTCTAAAGTTCTAGAAAGATGCATCCACTCACAAATTATGCAGTATTTCCTTGATAACAACCTGCTATCCAAAATCCAACATGGATTTCGGCCCTACCCAAGCACTACTTCCACCCTGAATATTTTCACAAATGTCATTAATCAACATAAGAACAATGGTAAAATAATATTCTCTATCTTTCTAGATCTATCAAATGCATTTGATACCGCCTCGCATAACAAACTTATACAAGTGCTGTTAGAACTAAACCTTAGTCAATCCACAATTACTTGGTTCAAAGACTATTTAACAGGGTGCCAGCAAGCTATAAAATAGCAACAAAGTACATCTCTTCAACTGCCCGTTACTCTAATTGTGCCACAAGGTTCCATTCTTGGTCACCTCCTTTTCACACTTTTCACCAACAATTTGCACACTGCTGCCCTGAATTCATCCCTAGACCAATATGCAGATAATTCTACATTAATATGGGCTGCATTATCACTCCCAACAGTTACAACTAATGCAGCATTCCTTCTCTGCGGTTGAAATATGGCTTTCTGAAGTTCAACTTACTCTATAGATCCCCCCTTGTTTAAGATCACATCTACAAATAATGCCACCATCTCTCCTGTTTCCCAGACTAAACTTGTGGGTATTGTTATTGACAACAATATGAAATTCAACCTACACAGTCAAGAAAGCAAATAAAAAAAGTTGGTACTATTTACAGAAATAGACAATAAATAACCACTAATTTGCAGCAGACTCCAACTTTAGAATGCACCATTGCCTTGCACTGAAACAACTTAACTGGCTAGAACTACCTCAGCTCTTAACTTATAACCAACTTACTTTGGCCTATACACTTCTAAATCAACCTGAAAAAACAAAACTTTCTACTCCCCTAGTTAGCTGGTTTTTACCCCTCAAATAATAAATCCTTCTTAAAAGTTACCAAATCCAACAATGCCCCTGGAGATTCCCTCTATTTTACATGCATAGCCAATGCCTGGAACTCACTGCTGACAGATATACAGACAGCTACAAATGCTCTGCAGTCTAAAAAAAGATGTATTGAATGCAAAGCTATGCGTACGTACCAGCCCTGGATAACTTATGAGTGCCTTCTTGCAGCCCCCCCCCCCCCATTTAACTCCTCTATTCTCTCTCTTCCCTATTCTTATCTTTTCCACACTATACTTTCCCTCACAATAATTAGTCTGACGCAGTCTGTTCCCCCAAAATTTCCAGCAAATTTTCTCAGTTAGTAACTGGTCTATTTTCTCTTTATTAGTATCTCTTCCTGATAATATAGTATTATTTACCTGTGTTATCTCCCCATAGCTCTGCACATACATAAAGGTTTTGGTAGATATACATATCAGTATTCCCTATTATTAGAAATGTGTATAAACCTTAATCTATATATGAAAATTTATTGTATTAAGAACTCTATGTATTACACTGTATCTGTGTGTTACTTCTCTGTTGTAATGCTTTGATGTTTTGTACAATTGTCCTGTTGTAAATGTAGAGCTTTTCTCCCCGGGCCTCCACTGAAAAAGGAACTGTGTCCAGTCTAACTTTCTTGGTAAACAAATGTAAAGTAAATAAGTAAAATTAAAACTTGAATGCAACTTAGAAATATATTTAATATGGGACATGTACTTCACAAAACTGCAGAATAAAGGAATGACTTAAAATGCCAAACTGATCTTTAACATAGTTTTTGACTGACATCCCAAAGTCGAGCACAGTTCTGTCCAAGCAGCCATGTGTGTTTCATATATCTCATTTTGAGGAGGATGTCTACATATTAGGGCTCATGAATCATGTTCTGAACATCTAAAGTGAAATGTTGTATCTTCGTATCTTCCTCCACTATTAGCATGTTTGTGTTAACAATCAATATATTTTTTTAATTAATAAATAGATCAGCCAAAAACCTTTAAGTGAATAAATGAAATTACTTTTTGTTTAGAAAAGAATGAGTTAAACAATACAGTTAATTATATAGAAATATATGGAATTGTACTTGGAAACAGACAATAATCTATTTGAGTAAATAAAACAGAAGGAAGAAAATACCTGTCTACAATTAGACTTCCCCAGCTTGTCTCAGAACTACAACAGTTACTTACCTAATCTAAATTGGCTGAATTTTAAGAACGTTATCAAAGTGCAGAATACTCATGGGTTCAAGCTTCAGGGTAGTTTTGTCTTCTCTCTTATTTAGTTTACATATTTTAATACAGACCACAGATATATTTGAGTAGAGAATCATATTTACAAAACTAATCAATGTTTTTTCTGGCTTTGGCTAGGTATCCACTTAACAGAATTGTCTTGTTCATTTATGTCCCTTTTTCTTCCTGGCTCAGGAACAATTGCAAATCCTATGTTGGAGGGCAGAATAATTACATTTTTTCTTCATGTGTATAATTGCTGCAATTCAGAGCAGAAGGAAGTTAACACAAGCTGTACACGTTTTTATGCTACAGGAAAACACACATTGCATAGAAATAAGTCACAAGTTCTTTCATATTTTGCTGTCACTGTAAAACACACTTTGCAGATTAAGTCACATATTTTAGTTCACCTACTGCAGATTTTACAAGCCTTGATTGGAGTTCACATATTTGTTGCATTCTGACTCCTAAAACTGTGGCATATTTATTCTTAGGCATAACAGAGAGAGCACTGATTTTAGGAAAGAAAGGATAACCAAGATAGCATTGGCAGCATTGTTTAGGTCATTGTTGTAGGTGACAGAGGTGAATTTTGTCAAATTTGAGCTGGAGTGGGGAGATTTGGGATGAGGGTGGAAGGAGAGACGAGGGAACATGAGAAGGCATTATTACTTAGTAAAAAAGAAAGAGAGGCTAGCTATGGCCATAAAAGTAGATTTCTTCTGTCTAATTGCAGGAGGGTTTGGAGTTTAGGCTGCAGGGTCCATTTTGCTAAATTTAGTGGATAGAGTGAATGGAGGCCTTTGAGGTGTGACTGAATTATTTCTTGTCACCTACCAAACCCACCAACTCACTCTCCATAGCTCATCTCAATATACGTAGCATTTGTAATAAAATCACTCATGTCCATGCCCTCCTCGAAGTCCACCAGTATGACATCTTATGCCTATCTGAAACATGGCTAAAACCTACCATTAAAGACAATGAAATCACCCCACCCGGATATAATATCATTAGACTCGACCGCTCAGTCAAAAAGGGAGGAGGAGTAGCAATTCTCCATAAAGCACAACTACAAATCAGTACTATAAATCTGAAACTACCCCTAGAAAATGGTGCCAAAGTAATTTGCTCCAAACTTCAAGTCAACACAAATAAAGCCATAAATATCATTTGTGTATATCTTCCTCCAGGAAATAACATTAATACTCTAGAAAGCATCCTAAGTTGGCTCTTCACTAACCTCCCTCAAGAAACATTAGTCCTAGGTGACATAAACATTGATTGGAATTCCTGTAATAGTACAAACCCCACCTCCCATATAAACATATATGGCTTTACACAACTTGTTAATGGCCCTACCAGAACTAATAAAATCAGTAACAATGAAACCACCGTAGACTGGATTCTTACTAATACTCCCCAACAAACCTACCAATCAGGTACCCTTCCAGACGATCTAAGTGATCATTCACTAACTTATGTTATTAGACATAAAACCAACCTAATTTTTCCTACCACCTACAGAACATTTTGTTCAAAAAAGCAATTCAACTCTGAACTTTTTCAAACAGAACTAAAACAATGTAATTGGTCTCCACTAAAATATCTTCCCCTTAATGAAGCAGTAGAATACTTCAATTCCACATTCTTATCCATTCTAGACCTTCATGCCCCAAATCGCACTATCAGAATCAAAGCTAAAGCAGCACCCTGGCTGACCAACAATACAAGGCAAAAAATCATTCTCTGAAACAAATCCTGGGCAAAATGGCATACCACTAGGAATCTAACTAACCGCCAAAACTTCAGAGAACTTAGAAACAGTACAAAAAAAGCGATCCTGACTGACAAAAAGAACTATTACCTTCAATTACAACAAGCCTCCAACAAGGAACCTAAAAAATTCTGGACCAGCATTAACAATCTTCTATCCCCAGGCCAATCTATCACACCCAACCCTCAAGGCTCTAACCCAGAGACTCCCACACATACAGCTAATGCCTTTAATTCTTTCTTCACTAATACTATCCAAACTCTTGCTAGTCACCTATCTCCTGACACCTCTAAGCTACTTTCACCGACTGCAAATCCACCTCCCTCCCTTCACTTACAACCAGTTTCTTCCTCCTTTATCTCATCACTGCTCCAAAAACTAAAACCTACTACCCCCTCCGCAGACAAACTTCCTGCAGAGTTCCTGCAAATAGGTGCTAAAGCCATTGCCTATCCCGTGTCTATTTTGATAAATAGATCTATAAATGAAGGAATTTTCCCTTCTATCTGGAAGATATCTCATATCATCCCACTACACGGGGGAACTCCAATGACTTCTCTAACTTTCGCCCCATAGCACTACTATCACCTATTGCTAAAATCATGGAAAAATGTATCCATAAACAATTACTTACCCACCTTCTCCACAACAACCTACTCGCTAATTGTCAGCATGGATTCAGACCTTTCCACAGTACCACCACTGCATTACTCTTTCACAAACTCCATCAACTATAACCGCAACAAAAATAATCTATCATCTGCAGTCTTCATTGACTTATCTAAAGCTTTCGACATGGTTAATCACAAACTTCTTCTTCACATACTGAATTTTCTCTCACTTGATCCTCCTTCCATAACTTGGTTTACATCTTACCTAGAAAACCGTCAGCAGGCAGTACTCTGGAAAAATTCACTATCTGATCTCCTTCCTATCTCTTTAGGAGTGCCACAAGGCTCTATCTTAGGCCCACTTCTATTTTCCATTTATTAATGACCTGCAATCAGCTATCCCAAACACTACCTGCATTCAATATGCAGATGATTCTACTATAATCTGCACAGCTACCTCACAAACTGAACTCCAGTCTCTTACCCAAAATGCTTTTAACACTGTAGAACAATGGTTTTCACACCATTGCCTACTCCTTAACCCCAAGAAAACCAAACTGCTACTCTTCTCACCTACCTGAAAGTCAACCCCACTAAACTTCACGCTCACTTCCACTGACGGTGCTCTTATTTCTCCTGACCCAACTACTAAATTATTAAGAATAACAATAGACAACAATCTCAACTTTGACTCTCACATCAACAATACAATAAAATTAGTGAATAAAAAAATAGGATCCCTATACAGAATCAAACCTTTCCTTACACCTGAAGCAAGAACCACCATAGCCAGAACTCACCTAATCTCTACTCTTCTCTATGCTTCCCCCATATACAGTAATCTCTCCAATAGCAACCTCAAGAAACTAGCAACATCTTACCACAATATTGCCAGATTTGCTACAGGATTCCCTTTTAGAACCCATCACTGCCTGAATCTAAGACAACTAGGGTGGCTTGAACTTCCTAACCAGCTTGAACTTCAATAGCTCACAAGATCCTATACCAACCCACCAAAACACCAATACTCTCCAGCCTTATTACACCATATAACAATCTGAAACATCTACGCTCTTCAAACAAACTACTGATTAATATTGCTAAACCCAATAACTCTGCAGGAGACTGCCTCTTCTCCAACTCTGTTGGAAAAATATGGAACAAACTACCCTCTGATATCATATCTCTGACCTCTCTCCCAATTTTTAAAAGGCAACTGAAAATATATCTCAATAAACACTGGCTATGCTCCTGCACTAACCCAGACTAACTCTGCTTCTTCTTCTCTTTCTTTTCTTTTTCCATAATTTTTTTTCCCTGTATCCTTGATAACTTTTCCTATACATAACATTTATGTATATATATTTTTTCACATATATATTGTCGGACTACTGTAATTCACATCATGTGAAAAAAAAAACATTTATTTTATTACCTGTTCTGGTTTGCTGCCATCATAATATCTGTTATAACCTGTATTGTGTATTTCTGTTTAAACTTGTAATAACTAGTGGTGCTTTTCTCCCCGGGCCTCTACTGAAAATGGGCATATATCCAGCTAGACTAGCCTGGTCAACAAATGTAAAATAAAATAAATAAATACAATTTTAGATGGAGGAATAGCTTTGTCAGGTTCTAATTGTATTGTGGAGTTTTCTGAGTTTTGGAGGACTGGGGTTCCAGACTGCAGGGACCATTTTGGTGAATTTAGTGGATAGAGTATTGTGACAGCCTTTGAATGCTTAGTGATACTGAAATCAATAGCAATTGATAAGCATAAATCTAAGCTGAGTGACTTATAAAGCAAAGGCATAGGACGGCGCAATGGTGCAGCGGTAGCGTTGTCACCTCACAGCAAGAGGTTCTCCGGTTCGATTCTCGGCTGGGGTTCCTTCTGTGTGGAGTCTGCATGTCCTCCCTGCATTCGTGTGAGTTTCCTCTGGGTACTCCAGTTTCCTCCCACAGTGCAAAGACATGCTTCTGGAGCATTTCTCCCAGGGTCTCTGCTGAAAATTGGCTTTGTTCCAAGTCAGACTTTCCCAGTTAACAAATGTTAAATAAATAAATAAAAAGGAATCTAGCATGCCTGATTATGGTAAATAAATAGGTAGTTGATTGGAAATAACTGTGATGGGTTCTAAGGTCACCTAGATCAATTGCCATTATTATTATTATTATTATTATTATTATTATTTAATTTTGTGTAGAGTGGTATTAATAGAGTTATAGAGGGTGATCAAAGAAAGAGAATATTCTTGAACTGGAATCAATATGTCTTTGATAACCATTAGGACTGACACTGGAGGCATTAAAATTACTTTGTAGAGAAAACATTACATTTTTTAAGGCTGCCGCACACACTCCTACTTTTCCATCGTGGCCAGTTCCTCTTTACTGTATTTTGCGTTTGGTCAGAAAAAATGTTACCTAGCTGCTTTTGTGAAAATGAAAAAGTCACTTAATTTGATGAAAACCTTATTTTATAAGTGCATTGTTTCTTTCTTTCTTTGTTTCTTTCTTTATTATTTGTTGCTTATTGAATCATGCCAATTTCCTGCAAGAAGTTTTTATCATCTATTGCATAGTTGTGTCAAGGTCCTGTCTGATTTTCTTGTGATGATCACCCCATTATTGATCAAATGTGCCTGCTATATTGCCATCTGAGAAGCACAGCCATTGTGTGTAAGAATTGCATGATCTTGTTGTCATTGTGCATTCTGTCTAGGTTTAACAAAAACACTAATAAAAAAATGGCAAAAGGCTCTGCAGGTTTCCTTAGTTTTTCAGGGTGTGCTCGACATACATTCAGAGTATGAAACCTCTCATCCTGCAAGCTTTAGTTGTCAACCTTCTTCCAAGAAAGTTAATAAAACTCTCTCTGCAAAAAGAGAAGTGGAAGGAAAGATCCACTCTGCATGGGCTGTTTTTTCCCAAAGCGAACTTTCTGTTCCATTGCTAGCTCTGTCGAATTCTGCATTTTCCTGTTTGCATCCAGGACAGTCTTGATTATAAAATAACCAGGTCCATCTGTAGAGGATCCTGCTAAGACCCTTTCCATTGTTATCATTGTTTTATGTACTTCTCCATTCTCGGCTGTTTACGTATCCCCAGCAGTCAAGGTCTGAAATACCTAGATGTTGAATATATCCCCATTTTTTTCCCATTCTAGATTGAGATGAACTAGTAGAAGCATTCCTTAGACTTGAGATGAGGATGTCAAACACCTTAATTCCTTTCCCCTTCTGATTCAAGGAGGTCAGAGTAGTTAAAGTTTCCCTGTGGTAGCCACCTTTTCCCTGGAGTTAGTGTTGGATGCCAGTTGCCCTGTCTTCAGTTCTGCAGCCTAATCCTCCAGTTGTGGCTCATCTTCAGTGTCCCATCCATTGCATTTGGTATTTCCAGAATGATATTATGGGTTATCAGCCATGCCGTTGCCCATTTACACTATACCATTAGCTATTTTTTCAGTGCTGGCATGCCTGAATTTGGGTCCCTCAGTACCACTGTACTCAATTTCCTTAATGTCAGTGGTCCTACTGCTGTTATTTTTTCCAGCATCAGCAACCCAGTAGTGAGCCTTCCATAGTACCTTCATCAGAAAGCCCCTTAAATTGCCTTTTGACTCCATTATGGACTGCCCAAGGCAGTCTGTACCACAGTGGCAGGCTGTCTAGCCTACACTGTTGCATATCCAAAGATGTCTTCTGAGCTGTCCATCTCCCAGCCCATTTAGATGACCACTGCTGTACTCCAGCATTCATATTTCTGATTACCCGTAGCTGTTGAGGACATGCAGAACAGGTTTCAAGGAGCCAGTCTTTTCTGGAGCTGAAGTCCCAAAATGCCTGGAGAAGTAGATAAGGAAGATAGTACCACAAGTTTTCACAATGCCCTTTCTGAATCCCACTGCTGCTTTTTGCAGATACCTTGTTTTATAAGACAGTCTGCAAAGAAAGCGATACTAAAGATTCTTAGCAGAAGAACCATCTAGGAGTTCCCACCATACTAGAATGGTTTAGGATATTATTCCAGATTCTTTGTGGTACCAAAGAAAACAAAAGACCTCAAGGCCATTCCTGACCACAATGGCCTAAATGCATTTGTGGAATGAGAAACCTTCAGATGTTTGTAGGAAAGTCTGTCCAGCCTTGTATATTAGAAAAAGACTTAATGTGCTGTTAGGGCCACCAAGACACCTACTTCCACATCAGCATAACAAGTCAATGAGATTTCTGTACTTTTGAGTCAGAGGCAGTAATTATCAATTCAGAACTCTTCATTTTTGTCTCATCTGTGATCCTTTAGGTTGTTCCCAAATGCAGAGCAGAAGCTGAATTTCTCTGAAAACTTGGGTGGACCCAGAATTTTGCCTTACCCCAATGTGTATGACCTTGTCACCTCACCTAGGGTGGCCCTAACTCACAGGAGGGAATCTTTTCTCAAGCTTTTCTGTTCTTAGGTGACAGTTAAACTTGCAAAATCCATGTTCTTATCTAGAGTTCTCACATTCATAGATTGCACATCAGGTGCTACTGTTTGCTAGGATTTTGGATCCTGGCCCTCTTTTAATTGGTGACTTTGATACAGTGTGTTCCATCTGTCCTGTTGAAGACCCACCTCAAGCATCTTGGTCTTTTATAGCTTTGATTTTCAGGGTTCCTCATGCAGTGGTTTTATATAAGAGTACTCTGGTGAGTAGTTTGAGTTCAGTGATCTCAACATCTCTATCCCTGCAGGAGACTTCCAAGATGACTGCACGCTGGTTAATAGATTAGATCAGACTGGTTAATTAATTAGATCTCCCAGTGTGAAAACTGAAAAAAAGCCATTAAATGTTATCAGTTTTAGTAAAATTCAGTTACTGGCTAGTAATTAAAATGCCAGATGAAATTTGGAGAAAGTAAAATAAAATCAACTGAAAAAGAGAGACGGAAAAACCGTGTCTGGGAAGAATCTTGCAACTGTTAAGCAAAAAGCAGTCCACGTTTCAGCTTTTGATACAGGATACAGCTTCCAGTAGTTTAGAGGGAAAAAAATCAGATAACACACTTAACTGTAAAGTCCACCAGTAAAGACATCTATAAAGTCAGTGGACAGAAGGCTGGGAAATGGAAGAAGCTTTAACCAGCTATTCAGATGAACTGATAAAATTATAAAAATCAAAGACTAAAATAAAGAATAGGCTGGCAGAGCATGAGGATTCTCAAGAAGAGCTGATCTGAAAAACAGTTAGAAAACAGAGCAAGCAGAGGAAACCCAAGATTTGTATTCTGCCAGAGAAACTGTAAGGAATAGAATGCATTCATTTTATGAAAGTACAACTGTGGTGCTCCACATCAGGGTTTGTTAATTAAGATGGTACATCGTGTGTATACTCCAAATCTGGCCATGAGTTAACAGTCACGACTTATATTAGTAAATGTAGAACAAGCATGCCAGCAGAAAACTGCACTTGAAAAAAACTATAGCATAATGGGAAAGTAGTAAAATTGGGGACAATAGAGTGTTTGTTGAAAATGATTATTTATTGTACACCAAACAGGAGAAAAGCACATACAGATTCAAGGTGCTGTATCAACTTTTTTTCATAATACTTTTACTGGAAGACAAAATATATTTTTAGATGCAGAACAGGGTAAGGAGAAAAAAGTTTTGCTAACAAAGAGTGAGCCAGCAAGCAGATGGGGAGCCTGCTTTCATTCTTCCAACAGTGAGAAAGCTCATAGACTCTGGCATTGACAATTTTCTTTTCCAAAGTTAAATGTTTGAGTGACAGAAAAAAGACCAGCAGCTAACAAGAAGAATTAGGGGTACATTAGTGTTTAATCAGAGACAGGTGTTGAGAGATGGAGATCATTTGAAAGAAGGCCAGCAAAAAATGTGAAATTAGTGAGTAAATGGAAGAACAGTAAAGCGCAAGTCTTATTAGATGTAGGATTAGACATGTGAAATGTGTCTTCATAAGAGTTGTCTGAGAAAGACTGGAATTTTCTTGGTTGTGTTAATTTGCTAGGTGAACTGTAAATCATAAATAGCACCTTGTAATTAGACAAACATTGAAGGGACTGAATAAGTAACTGTAAATAGTTTTCCTCTTATTAATATTTGTATAAACATTTCCTTATGTAAATTGGATGTGAAATTGTAAAACACTTTTGTATAGTGTGCAGTCAGGAGTATTTCAGATGTGAAGTGTGGGAGTCTTGTCAGTGACTGCTCTGTATGCCAAGCTATTAAAGTAAGAAAATAAATTTTTTTCCTTATAATATATCCAGGTTTTATACTGTGACAAGGTTAGAAAGAAACAAGTTAAAGTTAAATAATTTTGTAATCTTGAGGTGCTGGGGGTGTAAAAGTGTATTGATCATATTATATGTATAATTAAAAGATAATCTTTGTTTTACAGTGATGGATGTCTAACTTAATGTTCTTAGTTTAAACTACATAACATTTCTTTAACAGATTAGCCTGAAAACTAAGACAAAATTATTAATATGCAAAGTTTCTATTAATAAATGCTTTCAGTTGCAGACAAGAAGTCTACAGGTGTAAATGAATAATCATGAGAGGGCTGAACATTGTGTTCTGAGCGAATTCTACAAAAGTTTCTTTTTATGCTTTTGCAAAATTACTAGCTGTTTTTTCGATTTCCAACTATTTACACTAGCAGATGAGCAGTCTGCAGTTGCAAGCAGTTAATCAGAAGTCTGAACAGTGTGTTCTGAATGAAATGTACAATGTAAATGTACATAACATTTAAATTTACATTGGCAAGTAGTTCAGTGAAATTTGAAATTGTAGGAGGAGAATACATTTTGGAAGTTCTCCTTATCAGCTTTAATACTTTAATGTATGTAATGTAACAGTATACAGTTTAGTTTGTTTAAAGGTAGTCAGTGCATACTTTCTGAAGGCTGAAAGTTAATGCTTGCCAAAAATATGCAGGCTGTTTTCTTCCCTCTGGGAGCAGAATAGAGATAACATAAGAACAGGTAGCAATCAGTGTAAGTAGGAACATAAGCTGTTACAGTCACTTTAGCATGGGTAACCTCCATCTTAGAATAGTAATCCCTGTGGTTGCAACCATCAGTTTGGGACAACTGAACCTATTCCGGTGGGGTGAACTCAATTTTTGGAAATGTACATAGGTGTATGTGTTTGCTGTAAGTTAACATGGAGGGGGTAAGGGTTTTCAAAATATGTTTAGTTTTGTTTTTAAGTCGTTTTTACTGAAGTAAAATGTCTAGAAAAATGTGCATGTGTTCAGACACAGATGAGTAGAAACTATTACCTGAGAGCTCAGCCTGACAAACAGTGTGTGCATGTAAGCTAAAAGTTAGAAATATACAGTGAAAGTAACCGTCAGGTATACTAGGTGGGAGTACTAGCTTATTTATTATGATAGCTAATCTGTCACTGTTAACATGGGGTGCAAATGGCCTTATAGGTAAAAAGCAAAGAGTATTGAATTATATAAAGAACTATAAGGTATAAATAGCAATGTTGCAGGAGACTCATTTGGATAGAAATGAGCATGTGACTTTGACAAAGGAAGGATTTCAGGGTCAACATTCAACAGAATATCCGCAACAAAGGAAAGGGGGGGATAATAATTCTAATTGGAAGAGAGGCTCCATTAAATAACAGGGAAAAAATGCTAAAGTAGGTTTGTGGTAGTGTAGGGTTATTGGCAGGAAAGGAAGATTACACTGGCATGTATTTAAATTCTACCTAAACTCATGCTGTTTAGAAGAATAAACTATCCGCAAGAAATTTTATTTGTGTGTGGAGACTTGAGCCTGATTTGAAATTGTGAGAATGTATCAGGAGGATCAAGAATGAGAATATTTGGTATGGAAGATGGGAATACAGTTGCATGAACTTGGACATAATTTACTTATTTCCCAAAGTACAATAACTAGTATATCTATTTAGAAATTATATTTCACAGAAGCATGTATATTTAATTGAAAGCTTTGAGACCCATCCAATAACTATATCAGCTCATTTACCAATAAAACCTAAGATAAAGGTGCAAGAGAATGAACAGAACATGAGACACTTGTACTTTCCTGCTTGACTGATAAGATGACTTTTAAGTCATAAGTGGTAGAATTGATTTGAGAGTTATTTGGGAAGAAAAAATAATTATTTACAATGGATAGCTAGTGATTGTGAGAAATATGAATAAATGTTTTAAGATAAGGTAGAAGTAGAGATAGAGAGGAAAGAAGTAATGAGAATTATTATATTAGAAAAAGTATTGCTCTTCCTTTTGTTCAGTGCGATTCCCCTTACTGTGCAACTGTAGTATTTTAAAGAGAAATAAGGCAACATTTGGATAGTATACATGAGTTTAGAAGTGTTGCTGTTAACTAAAGTTTTGATAACTTCAGAGCGCAAAAACTTTTGCACACTAACTTATTCAACAGAAAATAGAAATGATTGAAGCTAAACTTAAGGGGTCCATGACAAGAAAAATAACCAAAGATCCTATAGGGAGGTATTAGAGAGAGTTTGAATTTTTTTGAACATTTTTATAAAGCAGAAGAATTGGGAAACCAAAAAAGGGCAGACATGGAACTATGTGTAGATGACTTAATCATGCTAGGAGTGAAGAAGATTAAGACTCAAGAGTCAATAGCTAAGATAAGAGGAGATGAGATAAAATAATAATGTATAATCAATTGACAGAAAAGTATCCAGGAACAGAAAGTATTCCTGTGGAAGTTGGGAAGTAAGAAAGTGCTAAAGGTATGAAAAGTTTTGTTTAACAATATTTTAAAGGGGGGGTGGAGTACCAGCATCTTGGAAGAAAGTTGTCTGGGCTATACTGCCCAACAAGGGCAAAGACCCCTCAGACCCAGATTCATATATACCCATTTCAGTGTGTGATTGTAAAGTGCTATCTGTAAATTCATACAGATTGTAGACGGAACACCTCAGACCTTATCTGAAACCATCCAGTGTTGTATTGTGATTTGATTTGATTTATTGTGTAACTGCTTGATAGGAAAACTTTTATTTTTATTTTATTTTATTTACCTCTGATTTTTACTTTGTTGGAAGAAAGGACTAGATTGTAGACGGGCATAATCTAGCCTTCCCATGGGACCTAGATAATTATAACAAGCTGTGACTCTAAGCAGTAGGGAGTACAAGCTATTGCGAGTGTGCGCACATGATATACTGAATGTCCAGCATCTTAGTGTGGCTGACACAACTAGCACTGTAGGTTAGAATACTTCAGTTTGCACAATGTTGGCCCAGTATACTTTAAAGAGTGCACAAATCAATATTATGATTCCTGTATAGAATTTAAATTAAATTACTAGTTTCAGTTGTTGTGAATTTTATGATTACTGATTTAGATAGTTTTGTTTCCTTTAAAATCTTTTACTTTCTCACTGAGAATGAATTATTTAAATAGATATGTCATTAATGACTAGCTGAAGCATGAGTATCTTGTCCAGTGTAGTAAATGCTGTGAGCAAATAAAGATAACACACAATAACATTCTAAACGTGTGTCCCTAATGTAAAAATCGTGCATTCCTAATGTCAGAAATTGGATGATTTGCTTATAGTATTTAAGTAAATCTAGACTTGCTGAGGATGATTATACTTTTGCAATTGGCACAGATTAGAAAACTGTTATATTAATCGGTGACTGGGTTGATGAGATAAATAGCAGGCAAAGAGGAAATGCAACACATTTGGAAAAAGAAGTGCCCTTTGCTAGTAAAGATCACTCAACCCCTATTAAACTTGTTTCTATTGATGATCCCTTTAGAATCTGGGACTCAAATATGTAGCAATCTAACGATTTAGGACACATCAAAGAAAAATAGAAGTTCACGACAAATAACTTGGCAGAAAAGGCAATTGACTAGTTTGTGTGTGTATTGTCCTTGTATATATAGGTTCATAGATTAGTACTAGGCTAACTGCCTTTGTGGGCCATTTTAAGCCTAGCCAATTACTCCATGTGAGAATCAAACCCTGCAATGGTTTCTAAGCCAAACACCTTAACCATTATGCCACCCTATATATATATATATATATATATATATATATATATATATATGATAATGTGTGTATGTATGTGTGTATATATATATATATATATATATATATATATATATATATATATATATATGATAATGTGTGTATGTATGTGTGTGTGTGTATATATATATATATATATATATATATATATATATATATATACACACACATCTAAATAAGTGTATGGCCTAGTAATAAACGCAGTTTTAATTTTAACATTGTAAAATGTAGTATATCTAAATATCACCTAATGAATTCAATGCTTACTTGATGAACTGTATTAGTTTAAAGCGATTGTATATTCATTGTGATCAAAAACTTCTCATTATCTATAAACTGGACCAAGGTATGGAAGACTGCATTGTTACCAGTAGTGCTGCTAGTGGCAGTAATTTGAAGAAAGACATTTTAAACATTTCAGTCCATAGTGTTATCGATGAGATGGTGAGCATGATCTGTTCATTTTCTGACTTTATTGGTAAAGCCCAGAAAACAGTAGAGTATATGGAGAAATTCGGCTCCCAATTTATGCAAAACGGCAGTGGAAGTACTAACAAGAATGAATTTGGAAGTCAGTCTGATAGTAATTCTGTAGATAAGTATGTGTGTACATACCTTTAAGAAGCTATCGAAGGGCTTGCACAAGTGTATAAATACTGAGCACTTGCAAGTCTGACTGTCATTTTGTAGGTAGCTCTTGAGATGTAAGCATGTATTTATGTAAGGTCTGTCTGATAACCAGTTTGTTCGTATTTAATGATGCTGCTATCCATCGTTTCTATGTATTAAAGCATCTAAACAAAACCCCCAGCCTTCTTGTCATGTGTGTTAAAGATGAACGAGCGACATGCTGCCAGAAGTGGCTTGTCTAAAGGGTATGAAGTTAGAGGCGACTTGGCCAAAACGACTAGAGGCACTTTGTTAGAGCTTGAGGAGTATAAACAAGCGGATCATCCCTAAAATGTACAAACTTTGCAAAACAGGTCAGAAACGAATTTCAGTCATTAAAACTTGCTCAGCGCTATTTCTTTTTCGCATAATATGAAACGGGATATACAGAGCATTCTAAACAGTATTCGCATAAACTGATATGTACAATATTGATAAAAATATTCAAATTACTAAGGAAAATGTTTGAAATAAAGTCCGAATTGCATAAAACAAAATAAGGGAAATGATCGCATTTTCGCAAAGCATGTATTTGTCTTATTAAGCAAAGGTATCCAAGTTATCAGAAGTGTATAAAATGTTTGCATGTTTGTGCAGTGTTACAGTAAAGCTATTTCGCAAAAGTACAGCCATTAGAAGGCATATTTCACAGAATACAGCTATTACAGGGCATATTTTGTAGAATGCAGCCATTACAGAGCATATTTCACAAAGTACAGTATTTTGAAGAGTTTATTGTGTATTTGAATGTTATTACAATCTCACAGAACTGTTTGTACATAATTACAAGGGCCATATTTTTCAGTGTGTTTGTGTATACTTTGTGGGCATGGCAGACAGATTTCGAAAAACCAGTGCACTTGTGTTTGATAGTAATATTGCTGAGAAATGGAGAGTGTTTGAGCAAGAGTATGCCATGTTCATACAGGCTGCATTTTCTGATTAAGATGACTGTACAAAGGAATTTATTCTGCTTAATTTAGCTGGTTCATAAGCTATAGAAAGGGCGCACTCATTTGTGTATGCACCTGCTATCCATACAGGAGAGGAGGAAAACGGTCATATTGCTGTACCGGCTGAGTCAAGAGAGGACCCGGAGTCCTTAAAGCTTAAATTTAGAGAAATGTGTAACTCCCACCCCCAGACAAATGTTAAAATGGAAGGGCACTTATTTTATACATGGGATCAAAAGCCTGTTGAAAATTTTGCAGCATATATAACTGACCTGCGAAATAAGGCTAAAACGTGCAGATTTGGTGACTTAAGGGATGAGTTGGTAAAGGACAGACTTGTGTGTGGTATTAAAGATGATGCTGTGAGAGGTTTTGTTTTGTGACAGTGATTTAACTTTGAATAAGGCCATTGAGCTTTGTCAGATATATGCGTTTACAGAAAAGCACACAAATATGCTTACAAATGAGAACAGCTCTAGAAGGCACAGTGATAAAGCTTGTGTTGATAGGATGCAGCAAGTGGTTAAAAGAAACAGGCCCAAGCACATGGCAGCAACTGTAGCCTCTGCAGGACTCGCTTGTGAACCCCAGAACTTTCTAGCAAATTCCAGAGTTCGCACAGTCTCAGTGAAGCATAAGAGTGAGTCAGCAAACATAAAGCATGGGCCCCAACCTAGTTTCATTGCCAACTGTGATTAATTGTGATGGAAGCCATGAATCTAAAAGGGAGAAATGTTTAGCTTTTAGTCAGCAATGCCACAAATGCAATAAGTCGAACCATTTCAAAAGATTTTGTAAATCTAAAAACCCACATTATTTTATTAAAAGGAAACATTTTAGGAAACAAGTTGATCAGTTAGACAATAGCACCCCTACTCTTTATGTTGATGGCATGTCAGTGCTTCATGAAACAGTCATTGCAGTAGATTTAAGAGCAAAGAATCAAGTATTTTGCACTGTTCGGGTAAATGGCAAACCCAAAGAGCTCAAAGTTGATACAGGTTCCAAGTGCAATGTTATGTCAACAGAAACATTTGCTATTGTGTGTAAAGGTGAAAGCCTTGATTTGGCAAGGTGTACAAAGCTTGTTGCTAATGGAGGTGAAGAAATTCAGCCTGAAGACTCAGTAGTGCTTTTATGTTGCTCTGCAGGAAGAAGCTACGACTTATTATTCTATGTGGTCAAGAGGCAATTCCAGTCATTATTAGGGCTGAGAGACAGTTTGAAAATAGGACTGCTTTCATTTAATAAGGAAGTCCACCATGTTAGCTTAAAAGACCACTACTCTTAATTTTACACAGCACATTTTTTCTACCTCTGCAGATCTGTTCGCATACTAGGCAAACTTCCAGTTATGTACTCCATGAAGTTAGATCCAGAGATCAGTCCAGTTATCAGGCCAGCACATAAAGTTCCAATAGCCGTACAGGACAGAGTCAAAGCCGAGTTAGATAAAATGGGTGCGACAAGGTGTGATTTGTCCAGTTGAAACTCCAACTGAATGGATATCTTCCATGGTGGTAATTCTCAAGAAAAGCTCAGAGAACATCAGAACATGAATTGACCCACGGGATTTGAACAAAACACTAAAAAGACCTCATCATCCAATGCACACAGTCAAAGAAGTCACAGCCTTGTTGCCAAATGCCATTATTTTTTCTGTCTTAGATGCAAAGAGTTCATTTTGGCAAATTCAGCTTGACAAAAAAATCCTCATTGCTTACTACTTTCAGTACTTCATTTGACATGTACAGATTTTTGAGAATGCCATTTGGGATAAATTCTGCAAGTGAAATCTTTCAGTGTGCAATGGAGCAAATTTTTTCTGGGTATCCGTGTGCTATCATAGTAGATGACATACTGGTAGGAGTTTGTGATGAAGCTGAACATGACAGAAACCTCAGAAAAGTTCTAGAAAGGGCATGCGAAGTGAATTTTAAGCTCAGTCTACACAAATGCAAATTCAGGTACAAGAGGTTACTTATGTTGGCCATTTATTTACCAGTACAGGCCTATGACCAGACCCTTCAAGGCAAACAGCCATTCTCAAGATGCCAGCACCAGACAATGTTCAAGCCCTGCAGTGTTTTCTTGGGCATGGTCAACTACCTAGGCAAGTTCATTCCAGACTTAAGCCAACTTTTAGCACTGCTCAGACAGCTGACATAAAGATGTATCAAGGTCATGGTTAGAGTAAAACCAGAGAGCATTTGATGTCCTGAAACAGAGAATTGCTAGTCCACCAACCCTCAGATACTATGATGTTCACAAACCAGTTATACTTTCCTGTGATGCTTTAAAATTTGGTCTTGGTGCATTCATTTTACAAGAAGATCAACCTGTTGCATAAGCATTGAGAACTCTTACCCAAACTGAGATGCAGTATGCCCATATTGAGAGAGCTTTTGGCAATTGTGTTTGCATGTTCGAAATTCCATGATTATGTTTATGGTAGATCTATCCAGATTGAAACAAACTACCAACCTTTAGTCACTATCTTGAGAAGGCCTGTGCATTCAGCTCCAGTCAGACTGCGATCTATGATGCTGAGATTGCAGAAGTACAATTTCAGTCTTGCCTACAAGAGAGGCAGACTTCTTTATCTTGCTGATACATTATCAATATTGCCCAGAAACACCACAGAACATCACAAGAATGAGAACCTTGATTTTGAAGTTATGGAAGTGAGAAATTTTTCTTCCACACATCTTGATGAGCTGCTGAGAGATCACACGGACACGGATCCAGTTTTACAAAGGCTCAACCACTTTACCAATCAAGGATGGTCATCAAAGCAATCTAGTTTACCTCAAGAAGTCCAACTTTACTTTCCAGACAGAGAAGAGATTTTGGCTGACAAAGGTATCATAATGAAAGGTCCGAAAGTAATTGTTCCAAAGGCCTTGTAACCAGAGTACATTACTATCTTTTATCGTTGTCATCCAGGAGTCGATTCTACCAAATGAAGGGTGAGAGGACTAGTATTTTGGCCTTCTGTGTCACAAGACATTGAGAGAGCACTTTCATCTTGTTCAGTGTGTAATAGTACAAAGCCACATCAACAGAAGGAACCACTTCAGCTAAGCCAGATTCCCAGACTACCGTGTACGAGTCCACACAAAGTTATTTCTGACAATGGCACGCAGTTTACAAGCCAACATTTTAAAAGATTTGCTGAAGAGTGGGACTTTACTCATGTCACATATAGTCCAGAGTACCCGCAGTCAAATGGTTTGGCAGAACGTGCAGTTCAAAATCCAAAGCAGTTACTAGAGAAGTCAAAGTGAGATAATAGTCATGTTTTTCTGAATCTCTTGAATCTCAGAAATATTCCTCGTGATAAACATCTTGGTTCACCTGCTCAGAGACATCTGTCGAGACAAACCAGAACTACATTACCAATCAATAGTCAGTTGTTGGTTCCATGTGTCAAGAACAACAGATCAGTAAAAAACAATCTGTTGAAGAAGCACTTAACCCAGAAGTCCTATTATGATAAGACCAGCAAACTGCTCAGTCCATTACGAGAAGGAGAAGTGGTAAGGATGCAAACCTCCAAAGGTTGTGATCAGGTTGGTGCTGTGAAAGAATATTGGTCCACAGCTGAGATCGTACATTGTGAAATCAGAAGGAGCAATTTTTTGACAAAATCTGAGACCTTTCAGACCAGTGTCTGTGCCTATACCACAACGCATAGCCTGTGAGAGAGACTCTCTATTTCAGAGTGAGTTAGTTGTCCAGTGTTCTAATTCCAGAGGAAGTTCCAGAGGACATTCCCATTCCTGTGACAAATCCAGAAGATCCTGATAAGAGTTGAAGAGTTGTAAACCGCTGGCTGTCCCTGTTGCAAATTTGGTGACAACTGTTAGGTTACGAGATATGGCCGCATCTCTAAACCCTGTAGCAGAGCATCCAACTATTGGTAAGATGTTTGAGGTACCTAAGTTACACAAGAATGAGAGTGATCCCCCTGGTAGACCCATTGTTTCTGCTTAAAAAAAAGTAAAACTGAATTCTTGTCTGTATCTGGATGGGGTTTTGAATCACTTAATTCAGGACACAGAATTTTTCATTTGTGAGTCTTGGCATTTTAAAAGAGTTGTTTAAATACAAATTCACAGGTAATGAGAAGTTTTTGGTCACTTTGGATATAGAGTCGCTCTATACCAGTATAGTTCATCAAGTAGGCATTGAATTCATTAGGTCATATTTAGGTAACTATATTAAGTCTGACAATATTACAATTAAAAAGATGTATTATTAGAACTAGTTTTAAATATTTTTTCTTGTTTGATAATGTTATACATCACCAGCTTCAGGGGGTTGCTATGGGTGCTTGTATGGCAGTGGCATATGCCAACCTTGTGTTTTGCTGGTGGGAGAAAGAAATCCTCACCAAGGGTTTCAGACAGTGTCACTATACAGGCATTTTAACAATGATTTATTTTTTAATTTGGAATGGAACTCATAAAGAGTTTGACATCTTTATTCGACATATTAATTCAGGTATAGATGTTCTTAATTTTACCATTGGTAGTAAGGGAGATGTATACTTTCTAGATTTAGAATTAACTTTAAGTATATGTCAAGTGTTTTCACTTAGAAAAGAAGCATTCACCAATAATTATTTAGAATAGTCAGCATCCTAGATTTATGAAGTTCAGCATTGTTCAAAGTCAAATTCTTGGGTCATCTAGGATTATTAGTGAGGATGATAAGTTCAAAAGTGAATGTAAAGTATTCAAGGAATTATTCAGATAACAAAATTGATGAAATCTTTAAAAACATGTTTAGTAGTAGATATGAAAATCAAGTTTTGGACCCAAGAATGCATATAAACACACAAGCAGTGATTTTAGCACATCTTTTCCTTTATGCATTAGTCGTGATGGTTTCGCTGGTAAGTCAATATTGGTGGACAAATGGAAAATAATACAAGATAACCATAGTTTAAGTTCATCATAGGCTCATGTCCAAAGTTTTGTCATAAAAAGATGAAGACAATGAAATCTTTTTTAGAGATTCATACCAGTAACTTTTCTAAAAAGAAAGAAGTTACACTTAAAGGAACTTTTAAATGTGCAGATTGTACATTTTGTAGCTTTATTAATAGTGGGATAAGTGTTGTTTTGAAACATAATAGGACATTTTTCCTTGTGGTTATTATAATTGTAAATCAAGTTTATTTGGCTACATGTGCAAGTGTTTCATGTAGGAAAAACTAGAAGAACGTTTTCTAAAAGGATTAGGAAACACAAGTGAGCTATTAATACTAAAGATAAAAACAATGCACTGGTAAAACACATAGCATTCTTTAAAGATTTTCATAAATTTTGAGTTTTTTTATGTTAGAACATGTTGATGCTTGTTTGGGTTTAGGGGATATAAATAACATTCTGGAGGTAAGAGAATTACATTCTGCAAGTAAAAAAAGTGGCAACCTCTTTTTTGGCTGCAGATGCGCATTGTCACCTCACAGTTAGACTTTGCCTGTTCGATTCTCAGTTAAAGCATCTTCTGTGTGGCGACATGCTTGAATGGGCGTTCCTTCATTGAAGGTTGTGCGTTAGGCCCGGCAAGCAAGCACGTAAAAATCTACTGCCAATCATTAGTGGACCGGAGTTCCGCTGTGGCGACCCCTAACCGGGAAAAGCCGAAAGACACAACATTTTAAATGTGTTTCATTTTTATGAGGGGAAGTGATGTAATTTTAGTAGAGTCATAAGATCATTTTAAGTTATTTAAACCTCAGTAAAATGTCTTTAATTTTCTGAGGAAGTTCTAGTATTAAAGAATGAATGCAGTCAATGTTAATTTGGTGTGTGGAAGTTTTCCTTTCTAAGGTGTTTTTGTTGTGATTTGTCTTGTATCCTTCTGTGGCGCTTTAATAGTTCATATGTATACATGTGTGTGTGTAAGTATAAATATATATTTGTGTGTGGGTATATTATATATACACTTTGTGTA